>NC_135818.1:90040216-90070587 GCF_964213995.1 Mustelus asterias
TATGCCCCCTTGTAATAGCTCCATCCACCCGAGGAAATAGTCTTTGAACGTTCACTCTATCTATCCCCTTCATCATTTTATAAACCTCTATTAAGTCTCCCCTCAGCCTCCTCCGCTCCAGAGAGAACAGCCCTAGCTCCCTCAACCTTTCCTCATATGACCTACCCTCCAAACCAGGCAGCATCCTGGTAAATCTCCTCTGCACTCTTTCCAGCGCTTCCACATCCTTCTTATAGTGAGGTGACCAGAACTGCACACAATATTCCAAATGTGGTCTCACCAAGGTCCTGTACAGTTGCAGCATAACCCCACGGCTCTTAAACTCCAACCCCCTGTTAATAAAAGCTAACACACTATAGGCCTTCTTCATAGCTCTATCCACTTGAGTGGCAACCTTCAGAGATCTGTGGATATGGACCCCAAGATCTCTCTGTTCCTCCACAGTCTTCAGAACCCTACCTTTGACCTGAAAATCCACATTTAAATTTGTCCTACCAAAATGAATCACCTCACATTTATCAGGGTTAAACTCCATTTGCCATTTTTCAGCCCAGCTTTGCATCCTATCTATGTCTCTTTGCAGCCTACAACAGCCCTCCACCTCATCCACTACTCCACCAATCTTGGTGTCATCAGCAAATTTACTGATCCACCCTTCAGCCCCCTCCTCTAAGTCATTAATAAAAATCACAAAGAGCAGAGGACCAAGCACTGATCCCTGTGGCACTCCGCTAGCAACCTGCCTCCAGTCCGAATATTTTCCATCCACCACCACCCTCTGTCTTCGATCAGACAGCCAGTTACCTATCCAATCGGCCAACTTTCCCTCCATCCCACACCTCCTTACTTTCATCATAAGCCGACCATGGGGGACCTTATCAAACGCCTTACTAAAATCCATGTATATGACATCAACTGCCCTACCTTCGTCAACACACTTAGTTACCTCCTCAAAAAATTCAATCAGATTTGTGAGGCACGACTTGCCCTTCACGAATCCGTGCTGACTATCCCGGATTAATCCGCATCTTTCTAAATGGTCGTAAACCCATCCCTAAGGACTTTTTCCATCAACTTACCAACCACCGAAGTAAGACTAACCGGCCTAAAATTACCAGGGTCATTTCTATTCCCTTTCTTAAACAGAGGAACAACATTTGCCACTCTCCAGTCCTCTGGCACCATCCCCGTGATGTGGAGATGCCAGCGTTGGACTGGGGTAAATACAGTAAGAAGTTTAACAACACCAGGTTAAAGTCCAACAGGTTTATTTGGTAGCAAAAGCCACACAAGCTTTCGGAGCTCCAAGCCCCTTCTTCAGGTGAGTGGGAATTCTGTTCACAAACAGGGCATATAAAGACACAAACTCAATTTACATGAATAATGGTTGGAATGCGAATACTTACAACTAATCAAGTCTTTAAGATACAAACAACGTGAGTGGAGAGAGCATCAAGACAGGCTAAAAAGATGTGTATTGTCTCCAGACAAGACAGCCAGTGAAACTCTGCAGGTCCAGGCAAGCTGTGGGGGTTACAAATAGTGTGACATAAACCCAATATCCCGGTTGACGCCGTCCTCGTGTGTGCGGAACTTGGCTATCAGTTTCTGCTCAACGACTCTGCGCTGTCGTGTGTCGTGAAGGCCACCTTGGAGAACGCTTCCCGAATATCAGAGGCCGAATGCCCGTGACCGCTGAAGTGCTCCCCAACAGGAAGAGAACAGTTCAAGACTGTTCTCTTCCTGTTGGGGAGCACTTCAGCGGTCACAGGCATTCGGCCTCTGATATTCGGGAAGCGTTCTCCAAGGTGGCCTTCACGACACACGACAGCGCAGAGTCGTTGAGCAGAAACTGATAGCCAAGTTCCGCACACACGAGGACGGCGTCAACCGGGATATTGGGTTCATGTCACACTATCTGTAATCCCCACAGCTTGCCTGGACCTGCAGAGTTTCACTGGCTGTCTTGTCTGGAGACAATACACATCTTTTTAGCCTGTCTTGATGCTCTCTCCACTCACGTTGTTTGTATCTTAAAGACTTGATTAGCTGTAAGTATTCGCATTCCAACCATTATTCATGTAAATTGAGTCTGTGTCTTTATATGCCCTGTTTGTGAACAGAATTCCCACTCACCTGAAGAAGGGGCTTGGAGCTCCGAAAGCTTGTGTGGCTTTTGCTACCAAATAAACCTGTTGGACTTTAACCTGGTGTTGTTAAACTTCTTACTGTGACCATCCCCGTGGACAGTGAGGACCCAAAGATCAAAGCCAAAGGCTCTGCAATCTCATCCCTTGCCTCCCAAAGAATCCTAGGATATATTTCATCAGGCCCAGGGGACTTATCGACCTTCAGTTTATTCAAAACTGCTAGTACACCCTCCCTCCGAACATCTACTTCCTCCAGCCTATTAGCCTGTAACACCTTCTCTTCCTCAAAAAACATGGCCCCTCTCCTTGGTATGCTGAGCTGCCTCAGCCTGGAGCTGACAGGGAACCCTGGGCTTTCCCCGACACTGCCCTGTGCCGGATATGCGAAGTCTCTGTCATTGTCAGTATTCACCTGTAGAAGCCACTCGGGACAGGAGCTTTCTGTTAGATTACTGGAAGATTTCAGTGGGTTGAATGTTCCAATCCCACGCCTGTCCTCTGCTGTTCTTTTCATCCCGTTTTGCCTATCGTCATCCTGCTCATTTCTAAAATCCTCCTCCAGTGTCGAGCCCTGTGGAACTGGACAGATACCCGGAGGGTCAGAACACAGGAGCTGTGAGGTGGAAAGGACACAGCAAAGACTGGAGCAAAAGCACTGATATTAATCTAACATTCCCGTTACAGACCACCCCCCCACCCACACTCTCACTATCTACCACCCCCCCCCCGTCACACACAGACACACATACACACACCCCATACACACTCGCCCACACACCCCCTCCCCCCACACACACCCCACCAACACACACACACCCCACCCCCCACCCCACACACACCCTCAACACACACACCCCACCCCCCCATACACACACCCCACCCCTCCCACACACACACCACCCCCCACACACAACACCCCCCACACACAACACCCCCCCACACACACACACCCCACCCCCCCATACACACACAACACCCCCCCACACACACACAACACCCCCCCACACACACCCCACCCCCCATACACACACACACACCCCACCCCTCCCACACACACACCCCAACCCCCCACACACAAACCCCCAACACACACCCCACCCCCCATACACACACACACACCCCACCCCTCCCACACACCCCCCCCACCCCCCACACACAATACCCCCCCCACACACACACCCCAACCCCCCCACACACAAACCCCCAACACACACACCACCCCCCCATACACACACACACACACCCCACCCCCTCCCACACACACCCCACCCCCTCCCACACACACACCCCAACCCCCCCACACACACACCCCCAACACACACCCCACCCCCCCCACACACACACACACATCCCACCCCCTCCCCCCACACACACCCCACCCCTCCCCCCACACACATACCCCCAACACACACCCCACCCCCCCATACACACACCCCAACCTCCCCACACACACACACATCCCACCTCCTCCCACACACTTCAGCCACACACACAAAGAACAAAGAACAGTACAGCACAGGAAACAGGCCCTTCGGCCCTCCAAGCCTGTGCCGCTCCTTGGTCCAACTAGACCAATCGTTTGTATCCCTCCATTCCCAGGCTGCTCATGTGACTATCCAGGTAAGTCTTAAACGATGTCAGCGTGTCTGCCTCCACCACCCTACTTGGCAGCGCATTCCAGGCCCCCACCACCCTCTGTGTAAAAAACGTCCCTCTGATGTCTGAGTTATACTTCGCCCCTCTCAGCTTGAGCCCGTGACCCCTCGTGATTGTCACCTCCGACCTGGGGAAAAGCTTCCCACCGTTCACCCTATCTATCCCCTTCATAATTTTGTACACCTCTATTAGGTCTCCCCTCATTCTCCGTCTTTCCAGGGAGAACAAGCCCAGTTTACCCAATCTCTCCTCATAGCTAAGACCCTCCATAGCAGGCAACATCCTGGTAAACCTTCTCTGCACTCTCTCTAAAGCCTCCACGTCCTTCTGGTAGTGCGGCGACCAGAACTGGACGCAGTATTCCAAATGTGGCCTAACCAGCGTTCTATACAGCTGCAACATCAGACTCCAGCTTTTATACTCTATACCCAGTCCTATAAAGGCAAGCATACCATATGCCTTCTTCACCACCTTCTCCACCTGTGCTGCCACCTTCAAGGATTTGTGGACTTGCACACCTAGGTCCCTCTGTGTTTCTATACTCTTGATGACTCTGCCATTTATTGTATAACTCCCCCCTACATTAGTTCTTCCAAAATGCATCACTTCGCATTTATCTGGATTAAATTCTATCTGCCACCTCTCTGCCCAATTTTCCAGCCTATCTATATCCTGCTGTATTGTCCGACAATGTTCATCGCCATCTTTGTGTCATCCGCAAACTTGCTGATAACACCAGTTACACCTTCTTCCAAATCATTTATATATATCACAAATAGCAGAGGTCCCAGTACAGAGCCCTGCGGAACACCACTGGTCACAGACCTCCAGCCGGAAAAAGACCCTTCGACTGTTACCCTCTGTCTCCTGTGGCCAAGCCAGTTTTCTACCCATCTAGCCACCTCACCTTGTATCCCATGAGCCTTAACCTTCTTAACCAACCTGGATGTTGCCTGGTATGGAGGGGAGATCCTATGAGGAGAGGCTGAGGGATTTGGGATTGTTTTCGCTGGAAAGGCGGCGGCTAAGAGGGGATCTTATTGAAACATATAAGATGATTAGAGGTTTAGATAGGGTGGATAGTGATAGCCTTTTTCCTCTGATGGAGAAATCCAGCACGAGGGGGCATGGCTTTAAATTGAGGGGGGGTAGTTATAGAACCGATGTCAGGGGTAGGTTCTTTACCCAGAGGGTGGTGAGGGATTGGAATGCCCTGCCAGCATCAGTAGTAAATGCGCCTAGTTTGGGGGCGTTTAAGAGATCCGTAGATAGGTTCATGGACGAAAAGAAATTGGTTTAGGTTGGAGGGTCACAGTTTTTTTTTTTAACTGGTCGGTGCAACATCGTGGGCCGAAGGGCCTGTTCTGCGCTGTAATGTTCTATGTTCTATGTTCTAACCTGCCATGAGGGACTTTGTCAAATGCCTTACTGAAATCCATATAGACGACATCCACGGCCCTTCCTTCGTCAACCGTTTTTGTCACTTCCTCAAAAAACGCCACCAAATTTGTAAGGCACGACCTCCCTCTTACAAAACCATGCTGTCTGTCACTAATGAGATTGTTCCGTTCTAAATGCGCACACATCCTGTCTCTAAGAATCCTCTCCAACAACTTCCCTACCATGGACGTCAAGCTCACCGGCCTATAATTACCCGGGTCATCCCTGCTACCCTTCTTAAATAACGGTACCACATTCACTATCCTCCAATCCTCAGGGACCTCACCTGTGTCCAATGAAGAGACAAAGATTTCCGTCAGAGGCCCAGCAATTACATCTCTTGTCTCCCTGAGCAGTCGAGGATAGATGTCATCAGGCCCTGGGGATTTGTCAGTTTTAATGTTACCTAAAAAACCTAACACTTCCTCCCTTGTAATGGAGATTCTCTCTAACGGGTCAACACCTCCCTCCGAGACACTCCCAGTCAACAACTCCCTCTCCTTTGTGAACACCTTTCTCCCCATACACACCCCACCCCACCCCCCCCACACACATACACCATACACACCCTGCCCCTCTACACACCCTCCCCCCCACACCCTACCCACATGCACACACACACAAATGCATACACACACCCCACCCCCCACACATCCCATCCCCCCCACACACCCCATCCCCCCCACACACACACCCCACCCCCCATCCCCCCCACACACCCCATCCCCCCCACACACACACCCCCAACACACACACACACCCCCAGCTCACACACACACCCCCAACTCACACACACACCCCCAACTCACACACACACCCCCAACTCACACACACACCCCACCCCTCCCACACACACACCCCACCCCTCCCACACACTTCCCCCACACACACACCTTTCTCCCCATACACACCATCCCCACACACACACACCCATTATTCCCTCCCCACATTCCCCCCCACACACACACCCTCTCACAAACACACACTGCCCTCAACACACACCCCTCCCCCACACTGAAGATAGAAGCAGGAGGAGGCCATTTGGCCCTTCGAGCCTGTTCCACCATTCATCACGATCATGGCTGATCATCCTGCTTTCTCCCCTAACCTTTGATCCCATTCCCATAATTAATAGAGGATGAAGGGATATGGAGAACGGGCAGGAAAGTGAAGTTGAGGCCAGGATGAGATCAGCCATGATCATATTGAATGATGGAGCAGGCTCGAGGGGCCGAATGGCCTCCTCCTGCTCCTCGCTCTTATGTTCTCACATCCTTCCTGCAATTTTGCCTAAAACCTTAAATCTTTGACCCTAGGTTTTTGCACCAACAGCCAATGGAAACATCAATCTATATAATGGCCACCCTCACCTGCTCCAATAGACAGGCCACTGCTGTTGGATCGAATGGTTTTCGATGCGAGCACAATTTCTGCAATAACAAGGGTATAGTGTTTAGGACAGGAACAGTTTGAGTTCGACAAAGCAACTCGAGTCAGTACAAAGAGACTCGGAACGCTGGACAGTCCAATATTGGCTTCCACCAGTCAGCTTTCCACTGAAAAACAGATCCCTTTAGTACAAACTCTCCACACTCTGGGACGACATATAAGCAGCATCGCAGTGCTCGCTGCGTCGCAGCATTGGCTGTGTCGCAGCGTTGGGTGCATCACAGTGTTAGCAGCGTCGCAGTGCTAGCTGGGTCACAGTGTAAGCTGTGCTGCTGTGTCAGCTGTGTTGCAGTGTCGCAGTGTCAGCTGTGTTGCAGTGTCAGCTGTGTTGCAGTGTCAGCTGTGTTGCAGTGTTAGCTGTGTTGCAGTGTCAGCTGTGTCGCAGTGTCAGCTGTGTCGCAGTGTCAGCTGTGTTGCAGTGTCAGCTGTGTTGCAGTGTCAGCTGTGTCGCAGTGTCAGCTGTGTCGCAGTGTCAGCTGTGTCGCAGTGTCAGCTGTGTTGCAGTGTCGCAGTGTCAGCTGTGTCGCAGTGTCAGCTGTGTTGCAGTGTTGCAGTGTCAGCTGTGTTGCAGTGTTGCAGTGTCAGCTGTGTCGCAGTGTCAGCTGTGTTGCAGTGTTGCAGTGTCAGCTGTGTTGCAGTGTCAGCTGTGTTGCAGTGTCAGCTGTGTCGCAGTGTCAGCTGTGTCGCAGTGTCAGCTGTGTTGCAGTGTCGCAGTGTCAACTGTGTCGCAGTGTCACCTGTGTCGCAGTGTCAACTGTGTCGCAGTGTCACCTGTGTCGCAGTGTCAACTGTGTCGCAGTGTCACCTGTGTCGCAGTGTCAACTGTGTCGCAGTGTCAGCTGTGTTGCAGTGTTAGCTGTGTCGCAGTGTCAGCTGTGTCGCAGTGTTAGCTGTGTTGCAGGGTCGCAGTGTCAACTGTGTCGCAGTGTCAGCTGTGTTGCAGGGTCGCAGTGTCAACTGTGTCGCAGTGTCAACTGTGTCGCAGTGTCAGCTGTGTTGCAGTGTCAGCTGTGTTGCAGTGTCAGCTGTGTTGCAGTGTCAGCTGTGTTGCAGTGTCGCAGTGTCAACTGTGTCGCAGTGTCAGCTGTGTTGCAGTGTCGCAGTGTCAACTGTGTCGCAGTGTCAACTGTGTCGTAGTGTCAGCTGTGTTGCAGTGTCAGCTGTGTTGCAGTGTCAGCTGTGTCGCAGTGTCAGCTGTGTTGCAGTGTCGACTGTGTTGCAGTGTCAGCTGTGTCGCAGTGTCAGCTGTGTCGCAGTGTCAGCTGTGATGCAGTGTTTGCTGTGTCGCAGTGTCAGCTGTGTCGCAGTGTCAGCTGTGTCGCAGTGTCAGCTGTGTCGCAGTGTTAGCTGTGTTGCAGTGTTAGCTGTGTCGCAGTGTCAGCTGTGTCGCAGTGTCAGCTGTGTCGCAGTGTCAGCTGTGTCGCAGTGTCAGCTGTGTCGCAGTGTCAGCTGTGTCGCAGTGTTAGCTGTGATGCAGTGTTAGCTGTGTCGCAGTGTCAGCTGTGTCGCAGTGTCAGCTGTGTCGCAGTGTCAGCTGTGTTGCAGTGTTAGCTGTGTCGCAGTGTCAGCTGTGTTGCAGTGTCGCAGTGTCAACTGTGTCAGCTGTGTCGCAGTGTTAGCTGTGTCGCAGTGTCAGCTGTGTAAGCTGTGTCAGCTGTGTCGCAGTGTCAGCTGTGTCGCAGTGTCAGCTGTGTCAGCTGTGTCGCAGTGTCAGCTGTGTCGCAGTGTCAGCTGTGTTGCAGTGTTAGCTGTGTCGCAGTGTCAGCTGTGTTGCAGTGTCAGCTGTGTGGCTGCGTCGCAGTGTCAGCTGTGTTGCAGTGTCAGCTGTGTTGCAGTGTCAGCTGTGTTGCAGTGTCAGCTGTGTTGCAGTGTTAGCTGTGTCGCAGTGTCAGCTGTGTCGCGGTGTCAGCTGTGTTGCAGTGTCGCAGTGTCAACTGTGTCGCAGTGTCAGCTGTGTTGCAGTGTCAGCTGTGTTGCAGTGTCAGCTGTGTTGCAGTGTCAGCTGTGTTGCAGTGTCAGCTGTGTTGCAGTGTTAGCTGTGTCGCAGTGTTAGCTGTGTCGCAGTGTCAGCTGTGTCGCAGTGTCAGCTGTGTTGCAGTGTTAGCTGTGTTGCAGTGTTAGCTGTGTCGCAGTGTTAGCTGTGTCGCAGTGTCAGCTGTGTTGCAGTGTTAGCTGTGTCGCAGTGTTAGCTGTGTCGCAGTGTTAGCTGTGTCGCAGTGTTAGCTGTGTTGCAGTGTCGCAGTGTTAGCTGTGTCGCAGTGTTAGCTGTGTCGCAGTGTTAGCTGTGTTGCAGTGTCGCAGTGTCAGCTGTGTCGCAGTGTCAGCTGTGTCGCAGTGTCAGCTGTGTCGCAGTGTCAGCTGTGTCGCAGTGTTAGCTGTGTCGCAGTGTTAGCTGTGTTGCAGTGTCGCAGTGTCAGCTGTGTCGCAGTGTCAGCTGTGTCGCAGTGTCAGCTGTGTCGCAGTGTTAGCTGTGTCGCAGTGTTAGCTGTGTCGCAGTGTCAGCTGTGTTGCAGTGTCGCAGTGTCAACTGTGTCAGCTGTGTCGCAGTGTTAGCTGTGTCGCAGTGTTAGCTGTGTCGCAGTGTCAGCTGTGTCGCAGTGTCAGCTGTGTTGCAGTGTTAGCTGTGTCGCAGTGTCAGCTGTGTCGCAGTGTCAGCTGTGTTGCAGTGTCGCAGTGTCAACTGTGTCGCAGTGTCAACTGTGTTGCAGTGTCAGCTGTGTTGCAGTGTCAGCTGTGTTGCAGTGTCAGCTGTGTGGCTGCGTCGCAGTGTCAGCTGTGTCGCAGTGTCAGCTGTGTTGCAGTGTTAGCTGTGTTGCAGTGTCAGCTGTGTTGCAGTGTCAGCTGTGTCGCAGTGTCAACTGTGTTGCAGTGTTAGCTGTGTTGCAGTGTCAGCTGTGTTGCAGTGTCAGCTGTGTCGCAGTGTTAGCTGTGTCGCAGTGTCAGCTGTGTTGCAGTGTCAGCTGTGTTGCAGTGTCAGCTGTGTCGCAGTGTCAGCTGTGTTGCAGTGTCAGCTGTGTTGCAGTGTTAGCTGTGTTGCAGTGTTAGCTGTGTCGCAGTGTTAGCTGTGTCGCAGTGTCAGCTGTGTCGCAGTGTCAGCTGTGTCGCAGTGTTAGCTGTGTTGCAGTGTTAGCTGTGTTGCAGTGTTAGCTGTGTCGCAGTGTTAGCTGTGTCGCAGTGTTAGCTGTGTTGCAGTGTCGCAGTGTCAGCTGTGTCGCAGTGTCAGCTGTGTCGCAGTGTCAGCTGTGTCGCAGTGTTAGCTGTGTCGCAGTGTTAGCTGTGTCGCAGTGTTAGCTGTGTCGCAGTGTTAGCTGTGTTGCAGTGTCGCAGTGTCAGCTGTGTCGCAGTGTCAGCTGTGTCGCAGTGTTAGCTGTGTCGCAGTGTTAGCTGTGTCGCAGTGTTAGCTGTGTCGCAGTGTCAGCTGTGTCGCAGTGTCAGCTGTGTCGCAGTGTCAGCTGTGTCGCAGTGTCAGCTGTGTTGCAGTGTTAGCTGTGTCGCAGTGTCAGCTGTGTCGCAGTGTCAACTGTGTCGCAGTGTCAGCTGTGTCGCAGTGTCAGCTGTGTTGCAGTGTCAGCTGTGTCGCAGTGTCAGCTGTGTTGCAGTGTTAGCTGTGTCGCAGTGTCAGCTGTGTCGCAGTGTCAGCTGTGTCGCAGTGTCAGCTGTGTCGCAGTGTCAGCTGTGTTGCAGTGTCAGCTGTGTTGCAGTGTCAGCTGTGTCGCAGTGTCAGCTGTGTTGCAGTGTCAGCTGTGTTGCAGTGTCAGCTGTGTTGCAGTGTCAGCTGTGTTGCAGTGTTAGCTGTGTCGCAGTGTCAGCTGTGTCGCAGTGTTAGCTGTGTTGCAGTGTTAGGTGTGTTGCAGTGTCGCAGTGTCAGCTGTGTCGCAGTGTCAGCTGTGTCGCAGTGTCAGCTGTGTCGCAGTGTTAGCTGTGTCGCAGTGTTAGCTGTGTCGCAGTGTTAGCTGTGTCGCAGTGTTAGCTGTGTTGCAGTGTCAGCTGTGTCGCAGTGTCAGCTGTGTCGCAGTGTTAGCTGTGTCGCAGTGTCAGCTGTGTCGCAGTGTCAGCTGTGTCGCAGTGTCAGCTGTGTCGCAGTGTTAGCTGTGTCGCAGTGTCAGCTGTGTTGCAGTGTCAGCTGTGTCGCAGTGTCAACTGTGTTGCAGTGTCAGCTGTGTCGCAGTGTCAACTGTGTTGCAGTGTCAGCTGTGTCGCAGTGTCAGCTGTGTTGCAGTGTCAGCTGTGTCGCAGTGTCAACTGTGTTGCAGTGTCAGCTGTGTTGCAGTGTCAGCTGTGTTGCAGTGTCAGCTGTGTTGCAGTGTTAGCTGTGTCGCAGTGTCAGCTGTGTCGCAGTGTCAGCTGTGTCGCAGTGTCAGCTGTGTTGCAGTGTTAGGTGTGTTGCAGTGTTAGCTGTGTCGCAGTGTTAGCTGTGTTGCAGTGTTAGCTGTGTTGCAGTGTCAGCTGTGTTGCAGTGTTAGCTGTGTCGCAGTGTCAGCTGTGTTGCAGTGTCAGCTGTGTCGCAGTGTTAGCTGTGTCGCAGTGTTAGCTGTGTCGCAGTGTTAGCTGTGTTGCAGTGTCGCAGTGTCAGCTGTGTCGCAGTGTCAGCTGTGTTGCAGTGTTAGCTGTGTCGCAGTGTTAGCTGTGTCGCAGTGTCAGCTGTGTTGCAGTGTTAGCTGTGTCGCAGTGTTAGCTGTGTCGCAGTGTTAGCTGTGTTGCAGTGTCGCAGTGTCAGCTGTGTCGCAGTGTCAGCTGTGTTGCAGTGTTAGCTGTGTTGCAGTGTTAGCTGTGTCGCAGTGTTAGCTGTGTTGCAGTGTTAGCTGTGTTGCAGTGTCGCAGTGTCAGCTGTGTCGCAGTGTTAGCTGTGTTGCAGTGTCGCAGTGTTGCAGTGTCGCAGTGTTAGCTGTGTCGCAGTGTTAGCTGTGTTGCAGTGTTAGCTGTGTCGCAGTGTTAGCTGTGTCGCAGTGTTAGCTGTGTTGCAGTGTCGCAGTGTCAGCTGTGTCGCAGTGTCAGCTGTGTTGCAGTGTTAGCTGTGTCGCAGTGTTAGCTGTGTCGCAGTGTTAGCTGTGTCGCAGTGTTAGCTGTGTTGCAGTGTTAGCTGTGTCGCAGTGTTAGCTGTGTTGCAGTGTCGCAGTGTCAGCTGTGTCGCAGTGTCAGCTGTGTCGCAGTGTTAGCTGTGTCGCAGTGTTAGCTGTGTCGCAGTGTTAGCTGTGTTGCAGTGTCAGCTGTGTCGCAGTGTCAGCTGTGTTGCAGTGTTAGCTGTGTCGCAGTGTCAGCTGTGTTGCAGTGTTAGCTGTGTCGCAGTGTTAGCTGTGTTGCAGTGTTAGCTGTGTTGCAGTGTTAGCTGTGTTGCAGTGTCAGCTGTGTTGCAGTGTTAGCTGTGTCGCAGTGTCAGCTGTGTCGCAGTGTCAGCTGTGTTGCAGTGTCAGCTGTGTCGCAGTGTTAGCTGTGTCGCAGTGTCAGCTGTGTCGCAGTGTCGCAGTGTCAGCTGTGTCGCAGTGTCAGCTGTGTCGCAGTGTTAGCTGTGTTGCAGTGTTAGCTGTGTCGCAGTGTTAGCTGTGTTGCAGTGTCGCAGTGTCAGCTGTGTTGCAGTGTCGCAGTGTCAGCTGTGTCGCAGTGTCAGCTGTGTCGCAGTGTCAGCTGTGTTGCAGTGTCAGCTGTGTTGCAGTGTTAGCTGTGTTGCAGTGTCGCAGTGTCAGCTGTGTTGCAGTGTCGCAGTGTCAGCTGTGTCGCAGTGTCAGCTGTGTCGCAGTGTCAGCTGTGTTGCAGTGTTAGCTGTGTCGCAGTGTCAGCTGTGTTGCAGTGTTAGCTGTGTCGCAGTGTTAGCTGTGTCGCAGTGTCAGCTGTGTCAGCTGTGTTGCAGTGTTAGCTGTGTCGCAGTGTCAGCTGTGTCGCAGTGTTAGCTGTGTTGCAGTGTTAGCTGTGTTGCAGTGTCGCAGTGTCAGCTGTGTTGCAGTGTCGCAGTGCCAGCTGTGTCGCAGTGTCAGCTGTGTCGCAGTGTCAGCTGTGTTGCAGTGTTAGCTGTGTCGCAGTGTCAGCTGTGTTGCAGTGTTAGCTGTGTCGCAGTGTTAGCTGTGTCGCAGTGTCAGCTGTGTCAGCTGTGTCGCAGTGTCAGCTGTGTCGCAGTGTCAGCTGTGTCGCAGTGTCAGCTGTGTCGCAGTGTCAGCTGTGTCGCAGTGTCAGCTGTGTCAGCTGTGTTGCAGTGTTAGCTGTGTCGCAGTGTCAGCTGTGTCGCAGTGTTAGCTGTGTCGCAGTGTCAGCTGTGTCGCAGTGTCAGCTGTGTCGCAGTGTCAGCTGTGTCGCAGTGTCAGCTGTGTCGCAGTGTCAGCTGTGTCGCAGTGTCAGCTGTGTCGCAGTGTCAGCTGTGTCGCAGTGTTAGCTGTGTCGCAGTGTCAGCTGTGTCGCAGTGTCAGCTGTGTCGCAGTGTCAGCTGTGTCGCAGTGTCAGCTGTGTCGCAGTGTCAGCTGTGTCGCAGTGTCAGCTGTGTCGCAGTGTCAGCTGTGTTGCAGTGTTAGCTGTGTCGCAGTGTTAGCTGTGTCGCAGTGGATAGCACTGTGCATGGAATTGAAGCTAATACTCCCAACACAGTAGGAAAGAACAGTATGCATTGTTTAATATAATTTATTATTTGTTTATCAGTGTCACAAGTAGGCCTACATTAACACCGCAATGAAGTTACTGTGAAAATCCCCTAGTTGCCACACTCCGGCGCCTGTTCGGGTACATTGAAGGAGAGTTTAGCATGGTCAATGCACCCAGTGAGAGTCAGCACCTTCAAGAGAGGAGGGGGCCCGTACCCCAGTGAGAGTCAGCACCTTCAGGAGAGGAGGGGGACCCTGTACCCCAGTGAGGGTCAGCACCTTCAAGAGAGGAGGGGGCCCGTACCCCAGTGAGAGTCAGCACCTTCAGGAGAGGAGGGGGACCCTGTACCCCAGTGAGAGTCAGCACCTTCAGGAGAGGAGGGGACCCTGTACCCCAGTGAGAGTCAACACCTTCAGGAGAGGAGGGGACTCTGTACCCCAGTGAGAGTCAATACCTTCAGGAGAGGAGGGGGCCTGTACCCCAGTGAGAGTCAGCACCTTCAGGAGAGGAGGGGACCCTGTACCCCAGTGAGAGTCAACACCTTCAGGAGAGGAGGGGGCCTGTACCCCAGTGAGAGTCAGCACCTTCAGGAGAGGAGGGGACTCTGTACCCCAGTGAGAGTCAGCACCTTCAGGAGAGGAGGGGGCCTGTACCCCAGTGAGAGTCAGCACCTTCAGGAGAGGAGGGGACCCTGTACCCCAGTGAGAGTCAGCATCTTCAGGAGAGGAGGGGGCCTGTACCCCAGTGAGAGTCAACACCTTCAGGAGAGGAGGGGGCCTGTACCCCAGTGAGAGTCAGCACCTTCAGGAGAGGAGGGGACTCTGTACCCCAGTGAGAGTCAATACCTTCAGGAGAGGAGGGGACCCTGTACCCCAGTGAGAGTCAGCACCTTCAGGAGAGGAGGGGACCCTGTACCCCAGTGAGAGTCAGCACCTTCAGGAGAGGAGGGGACCCTGTACCCCAGTGAGAGTCAGCACCTTCAGGAGAGGAGGGAGAACCTGTACCCCAGTGAGAGTCAGCACCTTCAGGAGAGGAGGGGACCCTGTACCCCAGTGAGAGTCAGCACCTTCAGGAGAGGAGGGGACCCTGTACCCCAGTGAGAGTCAGCACCTTCAGGAGAGGAGGGGACCCTGTACCCCAGTGAGAGTCAGCACCTTCAGGAGAGGAGGGGAGGTGGTAGGGGGGTGGGGGAGGGATGGGGAGGGGATGGGGAGGTTTGGGGGATACTTTGCATCATTTGAATATTGGCAGAATGTGATGATTTTTGTGCGGTTTAAAGGGCTGACTCTTGTTGGGTGGATTTGGAGATGGTTCTGTTGCTGTTGTTTCATTTCAGTGCTGGATTCTAACACTTACCAGCAATCAGGATTGTGTGCCAGCCGTGGCAGGACAGGTCGGAGACATTGTGGAGAGAACCGAAAATCGGCCGAGGCCGAGAAGTGCAGATTTCAGAACCAAAACCTTTCTCTGTCGCTGTCATTCCGAGGCGGCCGTTTCCACCATTACCCCAGGCAAAGATCTGGTTATCTGGCAAAGACAATGAACAGAGGTGCTTCAGACATGGCAACAAAGCTGTCCTGAATAGGACAGTCCTTTCACAGGGTATATAAATCATTTATAAATGATTTATATAAATGATCTGGAAGAAGGTGTAACTGGGGTGATCAGTAAGTTTGCGGACGACACAAAATTGGCTGGACTTGCAGATAGTGAGGAACATTGTCAGAGGCTACAGAAGGATATAGATAGGCTGGAACGTTGGGCAAAGAAATGGCAGATGGAGTTCAATCCTGATAAATGCGAAGTGATGCATTTTGGTAGAAATAATGTAGGGGGGAGCTATATGATAAATGGCAGAACCATAAAGGGTGTAGATACGCAGAGGGACCTGGGTGTGCAAGTCCACAGATCCTTGAAGGTGACGTCACAGATGGAGAAGGTGGTGAAGAAGGCATATGCCATGTTTGCCTTTATAGGACGGGGCATAGAGTATAAAAGTTGGGGTCTGATGTTGCAGATGTATAGAACGTTGGTTCGGCCGCATTTGGAATACTGCGTCCAGTTCTGGTCGCCACACTACCAGAAGGACGTGGAGGCTTTGGAGAGAGTACAGAGGAGGTTTACCAGGATGTTGCCTGGTATGGAGGGGCTTAGTTATGAGGAGAGATTGGGTAAACTGGGGTTGTTCTCCCTGGAAAGACGGAGGATGAGGGGAGACTTAATAGAGGTGTATAAAATTATGAAAGGCATAGATAGGGTGAACGGTGGGAAGCTTTTCCCCAGGTCGGTGGTGACGTTCACGAGGGGTCATAGGTTCAAGGTGAAGTGGGGGGGAGGTTTAACACGGATATCAGACGGACATATTTTACACAGAGGGTGGTGGGGGCCTGGAATGCGCTGCCGGGCAAGGTGGTGGAGGCGGACACACTGGGAACGTTTAAGACTTATCTAGATAGCCATATGAACGGAGTGGGAATGGAGGGATACAAAAGAATGGTCTAGTTTGGACCAGGGAGCGGCACGGGCTTGGAGGGCCGAAGGGCCTGTTCCTGTGCTGTATTGTTCTTTGGTGTGAATGTCACTGACTAGAGCAGCATGTGTTGCCCATCATCCATCACTTCCCTTGCTCGGCCATTTCAGGGGGCAGTCAGGAATCAACCAGATTGCTGTGGATCGGGAGGCACTCACAGGCCAGGCCGGGCAAGGACGGCACATTTCCTTTCCTCTGACTCCTCAGAGCTTCAGTCATATTGGACCGGAGCTTCTGGTTCCACAGATGCTGCCGGGCCTGCTGAGATTCTACAGCCGTTTCTATAAATGGCTCTTCATGTTGATTGAAGAAATAAAATGATTGAACGCTATCACTGGGACTGATTATGTCACCACTTAACTCCTTGTCTTAGTGACAGACGCCTGTGAAAAGCAGCAGACATCATTTTTTTAATCCATCTGTGGGACATGGGCGTTGCTGGACAGCCAGTATTTATTGCCTCTCTCTAGTTGCCTGAGGGCAAGCTGTAATACATTTTCCAGATGTGCATTTATTGACTCAATCCAGCTGCCACGCATGCCACACATTTGCTTTCATTTACCGTCAGTAGAAGCAATGGTGAATCCATCTCCACACGACACTCGAGTCACTTGTTTTCCTCCAAGTGCACCGACCAGAACATTGATACCATCCCGCTTCTTGTAATCTCCGACACCAAGCTGTCCATATTTATTACAACCAAACGTCAGCAAGCGGCCTCGCTCTGAATGCACACAAAACAGCTCTGATTGACACTGCAATGGCACAATCCCCAACTCCCACCCAGAAACTGGGGGCACAATCCCCAACTCCCACCCAGAAACCGGGGGCACAATCCCCAACTCCCACCCAGAAACTGGGGGCACAATCCCCAACTCCCACCCAGAAACTGGGGGCACAATCCCCAACTCCCACCCAGAAACTGGGGACACAATTCCCAACTCCCACCCAGAAACTGGGGACACAATCCCCAACTCCCACCCAGAAACTGGGGACACAATCCCCAACTCCCACCCAGAAACTGGGGACACAATCCCCAACTCCCACCCAGAAACTGGGGACACAATCCCCAACTCACACCCAGAAACTGGGGGCACAATCCCCAACTCCCACCCAGAAACTAGGGGCACAATCCCCAACTCCCACCCAGAAACTGGGGGCACAATCCCCAACTCCCACCCAGAAACGGGGGGCACAATCCCCAACTCCCACCCAGAAACGGGGGGCACAATCCCCAACTCCCACCCAGAAACTGGGGACACAATCCCCAACTCCCACCCAGAAACTGGGGACACAATCCCCAACTCACACCCAGAAACTGGGGACACAATCCCCAACTCACACCCAGAAACGGGGGACACAATCCCCAACTCCCACCCAGAAACTGGGGACACAATCCCCAACTCCCACCCAGAAACTGGGGGCACAATTCCCAACTCCCACCCAGAAACGGGGGGCACAATCCCCAACTCCCACCCAGAAACTGGGGGCACAATCCCCAACTCCCACCCAGAAACTGGGGGCACAATCCCCAACTCCCAGCCAGAAACTGGGGACACAATCCCCAACTCCCACCCAGAAACTGGGGACACAATCCCCAACTCCCACCCAGAAACTGGGGACACAATCCCCAACTCCCACTCAGAAACTGGGGGCACAATCCCCAACTCCCACCCAGAAACGGGGGACACAATCCCCAACTCCCACTCAGAAACTGGGGGCACAATCCCCAACTCCCACCCAGAAACTGGGGGCACAATCCCCAACTCCCACCCAGAAACGGGGGACACAATTCCCAACTCCCACCCAGAAACTGGGGACACAATTCCCAACTCCCAGCCAGAAACTGGGGACACAATTCCCAACTCCCACCCAGAAACTGGGGGCACAATCCCCAACTCCCACCCAGAAACTGGGGACACAATTCCCAACTCCCACCCAGAAACTGGGGGCACAATTCCCAACTCCCACCCAGAAACTGGGGACACAATTCCCAACTCCCAGCCAGAAACTGGGGACACAATTCCCAACTCCCAGCCAGAAACTGGGGGCACAATCCCCAACTCCCACCCAGAAACTGGGGACACAATTCCCAACTCCCACCCAGAAACTGGGGGCACAATTCCCAACTCCCAGCCAGAAACTGGGGGCACAATTCCCAACTCCCACCCAGAAACTGGGGGCACAATTCCCAACTCCCAGCCAGAAACTGGGGGTACAATCCCCAACTCCCACCCAGAAACTGGGGACACAATTCCCAACTCCCACCCAGAAACTGGGGGCACAATTCCCAACTCCCACCCAGAAACTGGGGGCACAATTCCCAACTCCCAGCCAGAAACTGGGGGCACAATTCCCAACTCCCAGCCAGAAACTGGGGACACAATCCCCAACTCCCACCCAGAAACTGGGGACACAATTCCCAACTCCCAGCCAGAAACTGGGGGCACAATTCCCAACTCCCAGCCAGAAACTGGGGGCACAATTCCCAACTCCCACTCAGAAACGGGGGACACAATTCCCAACTCCCACCCAGAAACTGGGGACACAATCCCCAACTCCCACCCAGAAACTGGGGACACAATCCCCAACTCCCACCCAGAAACTGGGGGCACAATTCCCAACTCTTACCAGCTAAGCACTTGGACAAGTTCTGGGGTGAAGGGCGAGGGGAGCATGAGCAGCAATGGCAGGGCAGGGGTGAAGCTGTGATTTTCCAGTGATTTCCCCCTGCTCCTTCAGCCCCTCCCTGTCACTCACCATCAATGGCTGCTGTGTGGGTTTTGCCGGACGAAATGGTTTTGATTTTGTAAATGGCCAGCTGTTTGGACAGAGTCAGTGAGGTCATGTAGGGAACTTCCTGATCTGCCTGAGGAGAGAGAAAGGTGCCAGGATATTGTTATCTACAGACAGTGTCACAATGCACACTGTACCCAGCAGGAAAGACATAGCCCTACCCGACTCCCTCAACACAGATACAGCACCGTCACCCCAGTGCGGCACAGACATGGACCCACAACAGACATAGCCCGGTACAGACACGGGCCGGTACAGACACAGGCCGGTACAGACACAGGCCGGTACAGACACAGGCCGGTACAGACACAGGCCGGTACAGACACGGGCTGGTACAGACACATGGCTGGTACAGACACAGGCCGGTACAGACACAGGCCGGTACAGACGCGGGCCGGTACAGACACAGGCCGGTACAGACGCGGGCCCGGTACAGACACAGGCCGGTACGGACGCGGGCCGGTACAGACGCGGGCCGGTAGACGCGGGCCGGTACAGACACAGGCCGGTACAGACACGGGCTGGTACAGACGCGGGCTGGTACAGACACAGGCCGGTACAGACACAGGCTGGTACAGACACAGGCCGGTACAGACACAGGCCGGTACAGACACGGGCCGGTACAGACACGGGCCGGTGCAGACACAGGCCGGTACAGACACAGGCCGGTACAGACACAGGCCGGTACAGACACAGGCCGGTACAGACACAGGCCGGTACAGACACAGGCCGGTACAGACGCGGGCTGGTACAGACGCGGGCCGGTACAGACGCGGGCCGGTACAGACACAGGCCGGTACAGACGCGGGCCCGGTACAGACACAGGCCGGTACAGACGCGGGCCGGTAGACGCGGGCCGGTACAGACACAGGCCGGTACAGACACAGGCCGGTACAGACACAGGCCGGTACAGACGCGGGCCGGTAGACGCGGGCCGGTACAGACACAGGCCGGTACAGACACAGGCCGGTACAGACACAGGCCGGTACAGACACAGGCCGGTACAGACGCGGGCCGGTACAGACACGGGCCGGTACAGACACGGGCCTGGTACAGACACAGGCCGGTACAGACACAGGCCGGTACAGACGCGGGCCGGTACAGACACAGGCCGGTACAGACACGGGCCTGGTACAGACACAGGCCGGTACAGACACAGGCCGGTACAGACACAGGCCGATACAGACACAGGCCGATACAGACACAGGCCGGTACAGACACGGGCCTGGTACAGACACAGGCCGGTACAGACACAGGCCGGTACAGACACAGGCCGGTACAGACACAGGCCGGTACAGACACAGGCCGGTACAGACACAGGCCGGTACAGACACAGGCCGGTACAGACACAGGCCGGTACAGACACAGGCCTGTACCCTCCCAGATCCTAGAGCTGCCGGTGGGGGGCTTTGTGCCCTCACACTTTTCCTTGATGGCAGTGCCTTCCTGTTGCGTACCAGCCAATCCCATTTCAGAAAAGGAGTCTGCCCTCTCAGCATCATCACTTCCAGATTCCCACTCCCCTTTCCGCAATGAATTGCTTCCTGATCTCACCCTCCAATCACCTTGCTGGACTTTTAACATCCTACTCCTTCTCTCAGAGGAAATAGTTTCTATTTGTCCTTTAACTATCTGCAACATCTCGATTAGACCCTCCGATACCCTGCCGCTTAATCCCCAGCTGGAATGAGAGGCGGACTCACTTTAATCTGGTGGTTGCGAAGGCCGCGCATGTAGTGGTTCAGACCGAGCTTGTTGTACTCATTGTTCCCACAGGCTAACACCTTCCCACTCTGAGTCATGAAGAAAGTCCCATCAGATCCACACTGCACTGACACGATGCTCAGACTCACTGGCAGATTGACCTAGAGCCAACAGAAAGCCCATTAACCACAACCCAAACCCCATTAACCACAACCCAAACCCCATTAACCACAACCCAAACCCCATTAACCACAACCCACCCCATTAACCACAACCCAAACCCCATTAACCACAACCCAAACCCCATTAACCACAACCCAAACCCCATTAACCACAACCCAAACCCCATTAACCACAACCCACCCCATTAACCACAACCCAAACCCCATTAACCACAACCCAAACCCCATTAACCACAACCCAAACCCCATTAACCACAACCCAAACCCCATTAACCACAACCCACCCCATTAACCACAACCCAAACCCCATTAACCACAACCCAAACCCCATTAACCACAACCCAAACCCCATTAACCACAACCCAAACCCCATTAACCACAACCCAAACCCCCATTAACCACAACCCACCCCATTAACCGCAACCCAAACCCCCATTAACCACAACCCAAACCCCATTAACCACAACCCAAACCCCATTAACCACAACCCAAACCCCATTAACCCGCAACCACTCACAGCCTGCTCTCCCCCAGCCCCTCGCACTGCGCTCTCCCCCAGCCCCTCGCACTGCGCTCTCCCCCAGCCCCTCGCACTGCCCTCTCCCCCAGCCCCTCGCACTGCCCTCTCCCCCAGCCCCTCGCACTGCGCTCTCCCCCAGCCCCTCGCACTGCGCTCTCCCCCAGCCCCTCGCACTGCCCTCTCCCCCAGCCCCTCGCACTGCGCTCTCCCCCAGCCCTCGCACTGCCCTCTCCCCCGGCCCCTCGCACTGCGCTCTCCCCCAGCCCCTCGCACTGCCCTCTCCCCCAGCCCCTCGCACTGCGCTCTCCCCCAGCCCTCGCACTGCGCTCTCCCCCAGCCCCTCGCACTGCGCTCTCCCCCAGCCCCTCGCACTCTCCCCCAGCCCCTCGCACTGCCCTCTCCCCCAGACCCTCGCACTCTCCCCCAGCCCCTCGCACTGCCCTCTCCCCCAGACCCTCGCACTCTCCCCCAGACCCTCGCACTGCCCTCTCCCCCAGACCCTCGCACTCTCCCCTAGCCCCTCGCACTGCCCTCTCCCCCAGACCCTCGCACTCTCCCCCAGACCCTCGCACTGCACTCTCCCCCAGCCCCTCGCACTGCACTGGTCACCTCACTATAAGAAGGATGTGGAAGCGCTGGAAAGAGTGCAGAGGAGATTTACCAGGATGCTGCCTGGTTTGGAGGGTAGGTCATATGAGGAAAGGTTGAGGGAGCTAGGGCTGTTCTCTCTGGAGCGGAGGAGGCTGAGGGGAGACTTAATAGAGGTTTATAAAATGATGAAGGGGATAGATAGAGTGAACGTTCAAAGACTATCTCCTCGGGTGGATGGAGCTATTACAAGGGGGCATAACTATAGGGTTCGTGGTGGGAGATACAGGACGGATATCAGAGGTAGGTTCTTTACGCAGAGAGTGGTTGGGGTGTGGAATGGACTGCCTGCAGTGATAGTGGAGTCAGACACTTTAGAAACATTTAAGCGGTTATTGGATAGGCACATGGAGCACAGCAGGATGATAGGGAGTGGGATAGCTTGATCTTGGTTTCAGATAAAGCTCGGCACAACATCGTGGGCCGAAGGGCCTGTTCTGTGCTGTACTGTTCTATGTTCTATGTTCTATGCACTCTCCCCCAGACCCTCGCACTGCACTCTCCCCCAGCCCCTCGCACTGCACTCTCCCCCAGAACCTCGCACTGCGCTCTCCCCCAGACCCTCGCACTGCCCTCTCCCCCAGACCCTCGCACTCTCCCCCAGACCCTCGCACTCTCCCCCAGCCCCTCGCACTCTCCCCCAGACCCTCGCACTCTCCCCCAGACCCTCGCACTCTCCCCCTGCCCCTCGCACTCTCCCCCTGCCCCTCGCACTCTACCCCTGCCCCTCGCACTCTCCCCCAGCCCCTCGCACTCTCCCCCAGCCCCTCGCACTTGCCCCCAGCCCCTCGCACTCTCCCCCTGCCCCTCGCACTCTCCCCCAGCCCCTCGCACTCGCCCCCAGCCCCTCACACTGCGCTCTCCCCCAGCCCCTCGCACTCTCCCCCAGCCCCTCGCACTCGCCCCCAGCCCCTCGCACTGCGCTCTCCCCCAGACCCTCGCACTCTCCCCAGGCCCCTCGCACTCTCCCCCAGCCCCTCGCACTCGCCTCCAGCCCCTCGCACTGCACTCTCCCCCAGCCCTTCGCACTCTCCCCCGGCCCCTCGCACTCTCCCCCAGACCCTCGCACTCTCCCCCAGACCCTCGCACTCTCCCCCTGCCCCTCGCACTCTCCCCCTGCCCCTCGCACTCTCCCCCAGCCCCTCGCACTCTCCCCCAGCCCCTCGCACTCGCCCCCAGCCCCTCGCACTCTCCCCCTGCCCCTCGCACTCTCCCCCAGCGCCTCGCACTCGCCCCCAGCCCCTCGCACTGCGCTCTCCCCCAGCCCCTCGCACTGCGCTCTCCCCCAGCCCCTCGCACTCTCCCCCAGCCCCTCGCACTCGCCCCCAGCCCCTCGCACTGCGCTCTCCCCCAGCCCCTCACACTGCGCTCTCCCCCAGCCCCTCGCACTCGCCCCCAGCCCCTCGCACTCGCCCCCAGCCCCTCGCACTCGCCCCCAGCCCCTCGCACTCGCCCCCAGCCCCTCGCACTCGCCCCCAGCCCCTCGCACTCGCCCCCAGCCCCTCGCACTCGCCCCCAGCCCCTCGCACTCGCCCCCAGCCCCTCGCACTCGCCCCCAGCCCCTCGCACTCGCCCCCAGCCCCTCGCACTCTCCCCCTGCCCCTCGCACTCTCCCCCAGCCCCTCGCACTCGCCCCCAGCCCCTCACACTGCGCTCTCCCCCAGCCCCTCGCACTGCGCTCTCCCCCAGCCCCTCGCACTCTCCCCCAGCCCCTCGCACTCGCCCCCAGCCCCTCGCACTGCGCTCTCCCCCAGCCCCTCACACTGCGCTCTCCCCCAGCCCCTCGCACTCGCCCCCAGCCCCTCGCACTCGCCCCCAGCCCCTCGCACTCGCCCCCAGCCCCTCGCACTCGCCCCCAGCCCCTCGCACTCGCCCCCAGCCCCTCGCACTCCCCCCAGCCCCTCGCACTCCCCCCAGCCCCTCACACTGCACGCTCCCAGCCTGGTTTATGAGCACTCACATGTTCCGGATATGGGTAATCCTCCTCTGAATCTAGCCCAAGGCGTCCTGGAACCAAGAAACAAAATTGAGATGAAGAGCAGAGCAGTGCCGCCCGCTGGATTCCACTTGTATTTCATGAAGCAAGAATCAATCAGTCTGAAACTCTCTGACAAACGTTCGGGGAATGTTAGTCTTTATCTCAGGGGTTGGAATACAAGAGTGAGCAAGTTATGCTACAGTGATAATAAGGTGCGACTTTGAGCCAATGTGCAGGAACTGGGTTCAGTTCTGGTCACCATCCTCTCAGGGAGGTTATTTTGACCCTGCAGGAATTCGCCGGAATGTTACTGGATTAAAAGGTTAAATCGAGTAAAACGATTTTGCAGGAGCCAGAGTATGGATGATTAAGGTGTGATGTTGGGATGAAGGGAAAATCTGCTTCCTCTGTGAGGGAAGAGTCCAGAATGATGGAGAAATGTTAAACTGAGAGCTAGGCTACTCACACTGATGTCAGTAAGCACTTCTTCACACAAAAGGGAGTGAAATGTGGAACTCTCACCCAAAATCTGGATGCAGGGGATGAATTAAAGCTTTCAAGACACAAGCTGCTTCAAAGAGGGAAAGTTCAAAGGGATGAATGACAACTTTCTTCCTCCAATGATCCAGATATCAAACACACAATCCTTGTCCCTTCCCTCAGCGCTGGCAATGCAAGAAGACTATCCCCTGATTTTAGTCCTTACCGTGTTCTCCACAGCCCCAGGAGTACACCTCTTTGTTGCGTGTCAGTGCGACCACGTGATGGTCGCCACAGGAAACTTGTCCAACAGCATGATCGAGCGAGAATTCCACCAGGACTGGCTCCAACACCTCCTGCCCATACTGACCATCACACCCTATACAACCATAGTAATCCGAGCCAAAGGCATAAAGGTGGCCCTCATCTACAGACAAAACACAAGGGTCAAAGCACCAGGCACGCCTACAGAGTGTTACAACAGAGCAGTCACCATACAATTCACTACAGAGTAAAGCCCCCTCCACACTGTCCCCATCAAACAGTCCCAGGACAGGTACAGCACGGGGTTAGATACAGAGTAAAGCTCCCTCTACACTGTCCCCATCAAACACTCCCAGGACAGGTACAGCACGGGGTTAGATACAGAGTAAAGCTCCCTCTACACTGTCCCCATCAAACACTCCCAGGACAGGTACAGCACGGGGTTAGATACAGAGTAAAGCTCCCTCTACACTGTCCCCATCAAACCCTCCCAGGACAGGTACAGCACGGGGTTAGATACAGAGTAAAGCTCCCTCTATACTGTCCCCATCAAACACTCCCAGGGCAGGTACAGCACGGGGTTAGATACAGAGTAAAGCTCCCTCTACACTGTCCCCATCAAACACTCCCAGGACAGGTACAGCACGGGGTTAGATACAGAGTAAAGCTCCCTCTATACTGTCCCCATCAAACCCTCCCAGGACAGGTACAGCACGGGGTTAGATACAGAGTAAAGCTCCCTCTATACTGTCCCCATCAAACACTCCCAGGGCAGGTACAGCACGGGGTTAGATACAGAGTAAAGCTCCCTCTACACTGTCCCCATCAAACACTCCCAGGACAGGTACAGCGCAGGGTTAGATACAGAGTAAAGCTCCCTCTACACTGTCCCCATCAAACACTCCCAGGACAGGTACAGCACGGGGTTAGATACAGAGTAAAGCCCCCTCTACACTATCCCCCATCAACACTCCCAGGACAGGTGCAGCACGGGGTTAGATACAGAGTAAAGCTCCCTCTACACTATCCCCCATCAACACTCCCATGACAGGTACAGCACGGGGTTAGATATAGAGTAAAGCCCCCTCTACACTATCCCCCATCAACACTCCCAGGACAGGTACAGCACGGGGTTAGATACAGAGTAAAGCTCCCTCTACACTGTCCCCATCAAACACTCCCAGGACAGGTACAGCACGGGGTTAGATACAGAGTAAAGCTCCCTCTACACTGTCCCTCTGAAGAGTGCAGTTGAACAGAGGGATCTGGGAATACAGGTACAGAATTCCCTAAAAGTGATGTCACAGGTGGATAGGGTCGTAAAGAGTGCCTTTGGTACATTGGCCTTTATAAATCGGAGTATCGAGTATAAAAGTTGGAGTGTTATGGTAAGGTTATATAAGGCATTGGTGAGGCCGAATTTGGAGTATTGTGTACAGCTTGGTCACCTAGTTACAGGAAGGATGTAAATAAGATGGAAAGAGTGCAGAGAAGGTTCACAAGGATGTTGCCGGGACTTGAGAAGCTGAGTTACAGAGAGAGATTGAATAGGTTGGGACTTTATTCCCTGGAGCGTAGAAGATTGAGGGGAGATTTGATAGAGGTGCATAAGATTTTGATGGGTATAGATAGAGTGAATGCAAGCAGGCTTTTTCCACTGAGGCTAGGGGAGAAAAAAACCGGAGGGCATGGGTTAAGGGTGAGGGGGGAAAAGTTTAAAGGGAATATTAGGGGGGGCTTCTTCACGCAGAGAGTGGTGGGAGTGTGGAATGAACTACCAGATAAAGTGGTAAATGCGGGGTCACTTTTAACATTTAAGAAAAACTTGGATGGGTTGATGGATGAGAGGGGTGTGGAGGGATATGGTCCAAGTGCAGGTCAGTGGGACTAGGCATAAAATGGTTCTGAGCTGTAATTTTCTATGGTTCTATGTCCCCATCAAACACTCCCAGGACAGATACAGCACGGGGTTAGATACAGAGCAAAGCTCCCTCTACACTGTCCCCATCAAACACTCCCAGGGCAGCTACAGCACGGGGTTAGGTACAGAGTAAAGCTCCCTCTACGGTGTCCCCATCAAACACTCCCAGGACAGGTACAGCACGGGGTTAGATACAGAGTCAAGCTCCCTCTACACTGTCCCCATCAAACACTCCCAGGACAGATACAGCACGGGGTTAGATACAGAGTAAAGCTCCCTCTACACTGTCCCCATCAAACACTCCCAGGACAGTTACAGCACGGGGTTAGATACAGAGTAAAGCTCCCTCTACACTGTCCCCATCAAACACTCCCAGGACAGGTACAGCACGGGGTTAGATACAGAGTAAAGCTCCCTCTACACTGTCCCCATCAAACACTCCCAGGACAGGTACAGCACGGGGTTAGATACAGAGTAAAGCTCCCTCTACACTGTCCCCCATCAAACACTCCCAGGACAGATACAGCATGGGTAGGGCTATCTCTAACATGGATGATTTTGTTGTGCTGATCTATGCTGCGTGTGGCAGTAGTGTACTGATATTGTCACTGGACTTGTATTCCAGAGACTCAAGGGACCTGGGTTCAAATCCCGTCACGGCAGATGGTGAAATTTGAGTTCTATAAAAATCTGGAATTAAAGGTACTGATGACCATGAAACCATTGTCAATTGTTGTAAAACCCATCTGGTTCACTGATGTCCTTTAGGGAAGGAAATCTGCCGTCCTTACCTGGTCTGGCCTACATGTGACTCCAGACCCACAGCAATGCGGTCGACTTTTAAACTGCTCCCTGAAGGGAATTAGGGATTGGTAATAAATGCTGGCCCAGCGATGCCCACATCCTGCTTCAAAGGGGGACTTTAATTTCCCTGGCACAGACTGGAAAGTGCTTAGAGCTGGGGGACCGGACGGGGAGGAATTTGTAAAATGCGTACTGGAAGGTTCTTAGGAACAGTATGTAGATAGCCCGACTAGAGAGGGGGCTATACTGGACCTAGTTCTGGGAAATGAGCCCGGTCAGGTCGTCAAAGTTTTGGTAGGGGAACATGTGGCAAATAGTGACCACAACTCTGTTAACTTTAGGATAGTAATGGACAAGGATGAGTGCTGTCCTACGGGCAGGGTGCTAAATTGGGGGAAGGCTGACTATAGCCGGATTAGGCAGGAATTGGTGGATGTTGATTGGGAGAGGATGTTCGAGGGTAAGTCCGCGTCTGGCATGTGGGAGTCTTTTAAGGAACTATTGATAAGGCTGCAGGATAGGCATGTGCCTGTAAAAAGGAAAGATAGGAAAGGTAGGATTCGAGAGCCGTGGATAACCAGGGAAATTGAGGATCTGATTAAAATGAAAAGGGAGGCGTACGTTAAGTCCAGGCAACTGAAAACAGATGGAGCTCTGGAGGAATACAGAGAGAGTAGGAAAGATCTCAAACGGGGAGTTAGAAGGGCAAAAAGAGGGCACGAGATGTTCTTGGCAGGCAGGATTAAGGAGAATCCTAAGGCATTCTATTCATACGTTAGGAACAAAAGAGTTGTCAGGGAGAAAATCGGACCTCTCAGGGACAAAGGAGGGGAATTATGCTTAGAACCCAAGGGAATAGGGGAGATCCTAAATGAATACTTTGCATCGGTATTCACGAAGGAGAGGGGCGTGTTAACCGGGAGTGTCTCGGAGGGAGGTGTTGACCCGTTAGAGAAAATCTCCATTACGAGAGAGGAAGTGTTAGGTTTTTTAGGGAACATTAAAACTGACAAAGCCCCAGGGCCTGATGGCATCTATCCTCGACTGCTCAGGGAGACGAGAGAGGAAATTGCTGGGCCTCTGACGGAAATCTTTGTCGCTTCTTTGGACACGGGTGAGGTCCCTGAGGATTGGAGGATAGCGAATGTGGTCCCGTTGTTTAAGAAGGGTAGCAGGGATAACCCAGGAAATTATAGGCCGGTGAGCTTGACGTCCGTGGTAGGGAAGTTGTTGGAGAGGATTCTTAGAGACAGGATGTATGTGCATTTAGAACGGAACAATCTCATTAGTGACAGACAGCATGGTTTTGTAAGAGGGAGGTCGTGCCTTACAAATTTGGTGGAGTTTTTTGAGGAAGTGACAAAAACGGTTGATGAAGGAAGGGCCGTGGATGTCGTCTATATGGATTTCAGTAAGGCATTTGACAAAGTCCCACATGGCAGGTTGGTTAAGAAGGTTAAGGCTCATGGGATACAAGGAGAAGTGGCTCGATGGGTGGAGAACTGGCTTGGCCATAGGAGACAGAGGGTAGTGGTCGAAGGGTCTTTTTCCGGCTGGAGGTCTGTGACCAGTGGTGTTCCGCAGGGCTCTGTACTGGGACCTCTGCTATTTGTGATATATATAAATGATTTGGAAGAAGGTGTAACTGGTGTAATCAGCAAGTTTGCGGATGACACAAAGATGGCTGGAATTGCGGATAGCGAAGAGCATTGTCGGGCAATACAGCAGGATATAGATAGGCTGGAAAATTGGGCGGAGAGGTGGCAGATGGAATTTAATCCGGATAAATGCGAAGTGATGCATTTTGGAAGAAATAATGTAGGGAGGAGTTATGCAATAAATGGCAGAGTCATCAGGAGTATAGAAACACAGAGGGACCTAGGTGTGCAAGTCCACAAATCCTTGAAGGTGGCAACACAGGTGGAGAAGGTGGTGAAGAAGGCGTATGGTATGCTTGCCTTTATAGGACGGGGTATAGAGTATAAAAGCTGGAGTCTGATGATGCAGCTGTATAGAACGCTGGTTAGGCCGCATTTGGAGTACTGCGTCCAGTTCTGGTCGCCGCACTACCAGAAGGACGTGGAGGCATTGGAGAGAGTGCAGAGAAGGTTTACCAGGATGTTGCCTGGTATGGAGGGTCTTAGCTATGAGGAGAGATTGGGTAGACTGGGGTTGTTCTCCTTGGAAAGACGGAGAATGAGGGGAGATCTAATAGAGGTATACAAGATTATGAAGGGTATAGATAGGGTGAACAGTGGGAAGCTTTTTCCCAGGTCGGAGGTGACGATCACGAGGGGTCACGGGCTCAAGCTGAGAGGGGCGAAGTATAACTCAGACATCAGAGGGACGTTTTTTACACAGAGGGTGGTGGGGGCCTGGAATGCGCTGCCAAGTAGGGTGGTGGAGGCAGGCACGCTGACATCGTTTAAGACTTACCTGGATAGTCACATGAGCAGCCTGGGAATGGAGGGATACAAACGATTGGTCTAGTTGGACCAAGGAGCGGCACAGGCTTGGAGGGCCGAAGGGCCTGTTTCCTGTGCTGTACTTTGTTCTTTGTTCTTATCCCAGACGCGCTGCCTGTATCAGCACGTGGCACATCATAACATTGAAGGCTTTGGGAAATGGGATTAGGTGTTTATCATGTGTGAGTGCAGACTCGATGGGCTGAAGGGCCTCTATCCACACTGTATGACTGGATGAGGGTTCGGTACGATCCAGTACACTTACCTGTAATGCAGGCGGTAACTTCATCTCCACAGGCAGCCTGTTGGATGGCTTTGCCCTGCAACTTCTCCACCCACTTGGGCTGACGGTAAGAAGCCCGGTCACCGTGGCCCAATTGTCCAACCATCTTCGTCCCGCCCTGGACATTCTGCGCATCAAAAACAAAGAGTAGCTTTTACCACAACAGTGCATCACAAAGCTCTTCGGAAACACGGAGATACTTTCCCAATCTCTGCCATGTGGAAAACAGAGACAGCAATGAACCAACTCATCAGGTAACCAGCTGGTGGTGTTTCTCGGGGGAACAGCCTCTGCAGGAGACTGGGAGAATTCCCACATTCCTTAAACTAATGTCTGGGAATCTTTTACCCCAATTTAGAAGTCATAATCTCTCTCCATCCCAGTCTCTCTCTCTCTCTATCCCTCCATCCCTCTCTCTCTCTCGCCCCCTCCCTCTGTATGTCCCTCCATCCCCCTCCTTCTCTCTAGGGCTCCATCCCTCTCTCTCTCTCTATCCCCCTCCCTCTCTCTATCCCCCTCTCTCTCTCTCTCTATCCC
>NC_135818.1:90370787-90569231 GCF_964213995.1 Mustelus asterias
GTACCCTGTAATCTTTGTGTCAAAACTGCTTTGGTGCACAAAGAGTTTATGTAGACTGCTTCTTACAGCTTGTACAGATATTGTAAAATCTAGAATTTTCGGACAAAGTGATTTGCAATGAGGTTTACACTGCTGATCTCTATTCTGTGCATTTTGTTCCCAACACTGTTTTGTCTCTTTGCTGCCCTTGGGAAGGAAAGTATTCCAAACAACCTTACAACTTTAACTGCAAATAACATGTAAGTATCTCAAATAGTTCTCAAGTTTGGAGTTAAAGTCCCATAACATCGGAATCCATTTCTTTTGGTTTGTTTTGGGAAAGGAAACTATGAAAATGTTTGTAAATTTGGAAGCCCAGTTTACTGAGACTTTGATGCCTGCAAGCTGCATCCATACTCTCATAGGCAATCCTCACCTCAAAAATCATCACTGTGCTTCACCACTTCAGCTTCCCACTGGAGATGAGCAGACGATCCTCCATATTCTTGCCTTTTGGCAGTTTGTATTATCATCACCTTCCAGCATTTTTTAGCATCTTTCAGCACCCCAGGATGTCCCAAAGCTCTTTACAGCCAATGAAGTATTTTTGAAATGTGGTAAAGGTTGCAAGCTCCCCCCAAACAACAAAGTGATACTGTTCAGATTATTTACATAGATAAGCTGCAGAGCTGGGCTGAGAGGTGGCAAATGGAGTTTAATGCGGAAAAGTGTGAGTTGATTCACTTTGGAAGGAGTAACAGGAATACAGAGTACTGGGCTAATGGTAAGATACTTGGTAGTGTGCATGAGCAGAGAGATCTCGGTGTCCATGTGCATAGATCCCTGAAAGTTGGCACCCAGGTTGATAGGGTTGTTAACCATAGAACCATAGAACCATAGAAAATTACAGCTCAGAAACAGGCCTTTTGGCCCTTCTTGTCTGTGCCGAACCATTTTTTGCCGAGTCCCACTGACCTGCACTTGGACCATATCCCTCCACACCCCTCTCATCCATGAACCCGTCCAAGTTTTTCTTAAATGTTAAAAGTGACCCCGCATTTACCACTTTATCCGGCAGCCCATTCCACACTCCCACCACTCTCTGCGTGAAGAAGCCTCCCCTAATATTCCCTTTAAACTTTTCTCCTTTCACCCTTAACCCATGCCCTCTGGTTTTTCTCTCCCCTAGCCTCAGTGGAAAAAGCCTGCTTGCATTCACTCTATCTATACCCATCAAAATCTTATACACCTCTAACAAATCTCCCCTCATTCTTCTACGCTCCAAGGAATAAAGTCCCAACCTATTCAATCTCTCTCTGTAACTCAGCTTCTCAAGTCCCGGCAACATCCTTGTGAACCTTCTCTGCACTCTTTCAACCTTATTTACATCCTTCCTGTAACTAGGTGACCAAAACTGTACACAGTACTCTAAATTCGGCCTCACCAATGCCTTATATAACCTTACCATAACACTCCAACTTTTATACTCGATACTCCGATTTATAAAGGCCAATGTACCAAAGTGTTCCCTCACACTCACATCCATCACCTGCCCTAACTCATTCCCCAATAGGAGATCCAATATCACATCCTCTCTAGTTGGCACCTCTATATACTGATGTAGCAAATTTTCCTGAACACATTTTACAAACTCTACCCCGTCTAAACCTTTAACAGTATGCGAGTCCCAATCTATATGTGGAAAATTAAAATCCCCTACTATCACGACTTTGTGTTTCTTGCAGTTGTCAGCTATCTCTCTGCTGATTTGCTCCTCCAGTTCTCGCTGACTATTGGGTGGTCTATAATACAACCCCATTAATGTGGTCATACCTTTCCTGTTTCTCAGCTACACCCATAGGGCCTCTGTAGACAAGCTCCCTAATCTATCCTGCCTGAGTACTGCTGTAACATTTTCCCTGACCAACAATGCCACCCCCCCACCTTTTATCCCTCTGCCTCTATCCGGCCTGAAACATTGGAACCCTGGAACATTGAGCTGCCAGTCCTGCCCCTCCTGTAGCCAAGTTTCACTAATGGCTATAATGTCATATTTCCATGTGTCTATCCACGCCTTCAGCTCATCTGCCTTCCCCACTATACTCCTGGCATTGAAATAGACACACCTCAAAAGGTTATTTCCACCACACTCAACCCTTCCATTTGTGATTTTGCTTGAGCTAACCTATCTTTTTACCCCTGCTCCACTATCTGCTGTGGCACTCTGGTTCCCATCCCCCTGCAAATCTAGTTTAAACGCTCCCCAATAATACTAGCAAACCTCCCTGCAAGTATATTTGTCCCCTTGTAGTTTAGGTGTAACCCGTCTCTCTTGTACAGGTCCCACCTGCCCCAGAAGAGGTCCCAATGATACAAGAATTGGAAACCCTGCCCCCTGCACCAGTTCCTCAGCCACGTGTTCATCCACCCAAGCATCCTACTCCTACCCTCACTGGCACGTGGTACAGGTAGCAATCCTGAGATTACACCCTTGGGATCCTGCTTTTTAACTTCCTTCCAAGCTCTTTGTACTCACTCTTTAGGACCTCCTCACTCTTCCTACCTACATCATTTGTACCGATGTGTACCACGACATCTGGCTGATCACCTTCCCACTTTAGAACGCTGTGCACGCGATCAGAGACATCCCTGACCTTGGCACCCGGGAGGCAACAAACCATGCGGGAGTCTCTGTCCCGACCACAGAACCTCCTGTCCGTACCTCTGACCATTGAGTTCCCTATCACTACTGCTCTCCTCTTCTTCCTCCCACCCTTTTGTGCTGTAGAACCAGACTCAGTATCAGAGTTCTGGCTGTCGCAGCTTGTCCCAGGTAAAGCATCTCCCACAACAGTATCCAATTCAGTATACCTGTTGTGGAGGGGTATGGCCACAGGGGAACCCTGCTCTGCCTGTCCTTTCACATTTCCATTTCCTCTCCTTACAGTAACCCAATTTCCTGTGCTCTGCTGCTTCGGTGTAATTACCTCCCTAAAGCTACTGTCTATATACTTCTCATTCTCCCAAATTAGATGGAGGTCATCAAGCTCCCTCTCCAGTTCCCTAACACGCTTTGCTAGCAGCTGCAGCTGGATGCATCTTTTGCAGGTTAAGAAGGCGTACGGTGTGTTAGCTTTTACTGGTAGAGGGATTGAGTTTCGGAGCCATGAGGTCATGTTGCAGCTGCACAAAACTCTGGTGCAGCTGCATTTGGAGTATTGCGTACCATTCTGGTCGCCGCATTATAGGAAGGATGTGGAAGCATTGGAAAGGGTGCAGAGGAGATTTACCAGGATGTTGCCTGGTATGGTGGGAAGGTCTTATGAGGAAAGGCTGAGGGACTTGAGGCTGTTTTCGTTAGAGAAGAAGGTTAAGAGGTGACCCTAATAGAGGCATATAAGATGATCAGAGGATTAGAACATAGAAAAACTACAGCACAAAACAGGCCCTTCGGCCCCACAAGTTGTGCCGAACATATCCCAACCTTTTAGGCCTACCTATAACCCTCCATCCTATTAAGTCCCATGTACTCATCCAGGAGTCTCTCCACCACCACCGACGGCAGCCGATTCCACTCGCCCACCACCCTCTGTGAAAAACTTCCCCCTAACATTTCCCCTGTACCTACCCCCTGGACAGTGGACAGTGAGAGCCTTTTTCCTCGGATGGTGATGGCTAGCACAAGGGGACATAGCTTTAAATTGAGGGGTGATAGATATCAGATTTCAGACCTAGGTTCTTTACTCAAAGTAGTAAGGACGTGGAATGCCCTGCCTGCAACAGTAGTGAATTCGCCAACATTAAGGGCATTCAAATGTTCATTGGATAAACATATGGATGATATTGGAATAGTGTAGGTTAGATGGGCTTTAGATTGGTTTCACTGGTCGGCGCAACATCGAGGGCCAAAGGGCCTGTACTGCGCTGTAATGTTCTATGTTCTATGGTTTTTGTGATGTCAATTGAGGGAGAAATGTTGGCCAGGAGACCTGAGAAATTCCACTACTATTTTTTGAAATAGCTCTGGCAATCTTCAGCTGAAAGGGCACCCAGACCATGAGACATAGGAGCAGAGCAGGTCATTTGGCCCATCGAGTCTGCTCTGCCATTCAGTGAGATCATGACTGATCTGATGTGGTAATCCTCAATGCACTTTCCCGCCTTATCCCCATAACCCTTGATTCCCTTACTGATAAAAATCTGTCTATCTCAGCCTTGAACATACTTAACCATGCAGCCTCTACAGCCTTCTGTAGTAAAGAATTCCACAGATTCACTCCCCTCTGAGAGAAGAAATTCCTCCTCATCTGTCTTGAATGGGCAAATCCTTACTCTGAGATTATGTCCTCTGGTCCTAGACCCATCCACAAGGGGAAACAACCTCTCAGCATCTATCTTTTCAAGCTCCCTGAGAATCTGATATGTCTCACTAAGGTCACCTCTCACTCTTCTAAACTCCAATGAGTGCAGGCCCAATCTACTCAACCTCTCCTCATAAGAAAATTCGTCCATGCCCGGGATCAACCTGGTGAACCTTCACTGGACTGTCTCCAATGCCAATATATCTTTCCTTAGATAAGGGGACCAAAACTGTTCACAATATTCCAGGTGTGGTCTAACTAGTGCCTTGTGTAGTTTTAGCAAGACTTTCCTATTTTTATTGATTTATTGCGATATCAAGGCATACAAGGCTATGGGCCAAGTGCTAGAAAATGGGATTAGAATAGTTAGAATAGTTTGACCAGCACAGATGTGATGTGCCAAAGGGCCTTTTTCTGTGCTGTATAACTCTATGACTCTATACTCCATTCCCTTTGAAATAAATGCCAACATTTCATTTGCCTTCCCAATTGTCGATTGTCGGAAAAATCCATCTTGTTCACTAATGTCCTTTAGGGAAGGCAATCTGTCATCCTTACCTGGTCTGGACTACATGTGACTCCAGAGCAACAGCAATGTGGTTGACTCTCAATTGCCCTCTGAACAAGGGCAACTAGGGATGGGCAATAAATGCTGGGTCCAGCCAGTGACACCCATGTCCCATGAATGGATAATAATTACCTGCTGAATTTTCATGCTAGCTTCTTATGCACGAGGACCCCCAAATCCCTCTGTGCAGCAGCTTTCTGCAGACTTTCTCCATTTAAATAATATTCAGCTCCTTTATTTTTCCTACCAAAGTGCATAACTTCACATTTTCCTACATTATATTTCATCTGCCAAATTTTTGCCCAGTCACCTAATCTGTCCATATCCTTCTGCAGACGCTTCGTGTTATCCTCACCACTTAACTTCCCACCTCATACGCAAACTTGGCAATAGTACATTCACTTCCCTCATCCAAGTCATTGATATATATTGTAAATGGTTGTGGCCCCAGCACTGTTCCCTGTGGCATTCCACTAGTTACAGGTTGTCATCCTGAAACTGTCTCTCTTATCCTAACATTCTGACCTTCAGCCACCACAATCACCTTCCTTTGTGCCAGGTATGACTCCAATCAGCAGAGGGTTTTCCCCGATTCCCACTGACTCCAGTTTTGCTAGGGCTTCTTGATGCCACACTCGGTCAAATGCTGCCTTGATGTCAAGAGCTGTCACTCTCACCTCGCCTCTGGAATTCAGCTTTTTGTCCATGTTTGAACCAAGGCTGTAATGAGGTCAGGAGCTGAGTGACCCTGGCAGAACCCAAACTGGGCGTCACTGAGTAGGTTATTGCTCAGTAAATGCTGCTTGATAGCACTGTTGATGACACCTCCCATCACTTTACTGATGATCGAGAGTAGACTGATGGGGCAGTAATTGGCCGGGTTGGATTTATCCTGTTTCTTGTGTACAGGACATACCTGGGCAATTTTTCACATTGCTGGGAGGATGCCAGTGTTGTAGCCGTAGTGGAAGAAATTGGCTAGGGGTGTGACAAGTTCTGGAACACAAGTCTTCAGTACTATTGTCAGAATGTTATCAGGGCCCATTGCCTTTGCATTAACCAGTGCCTTCAGCTGTTTCTTGATATCATGTGGAGTGAATCGAATCGGCTGAAGATTGACATCTGTGATGCTGGGGACCTCCAGAGGAGGCCCAGATGGATCATCCACTCAGCATTTCTGACTGAAGATTGTTGCAAATGCTTCAGCCTTATCTTTTGTACTGATGTGTTTGGCGCCCAAAAGTCTGCCAAAGGTTACACTTGCCTTGGCAAGTTGTGCGTGTGTCTCATTGTCAATAAAATGTGCAGCTGTGATAAGTGATAGGTCTGGTCATGGACTGAAACCTCTGGCTAGATTTTGTGGCACCATCCCACCTCCCCGCTGGGGGTGGGCAGGGGGGCATGGGGCATGTAAAATATGTTGGATACCTAATCCACTGCCTCTGTATCCATCCCTAAGCTGATCCCCATTATATGGGGGATGGGAAATGTGACCACTAGCCTGGCCGATCTTAGGCCAACTGAGGGGGAGGCGATGGCCGAGTGGTATTATCGCTAGACTATTATTCCAGAAACTCAACTAATGTTCTGGGGACCCAGGTTTGAATCCCAGCATGGCAGGTGGTGGAATCTGAATTCAATAAAATGATTCTGGAATTAAGAACCTACTGATGACCATGAAACCATTGTCAATTGTCGGAAAAACCCATCTTGTTCACTAATGTCCTTTAGGAAAGGAAATCTGCTGTGCTTACCTGGTATGGCCTACATGTGACTCCAGAGCCACAGCAGTGTGGTTGATTCTCAACTACCCTCTGAAGTGTCCTAGCCAAGAGCAACTAGGGATAGGCAATAAATGCTGTCCAGCCAGTGACACCCATGTCCCTACAAATAAATAATTTTAAAAGCCTTTAAATGGCCAATTATTGTCCTCAAACTGCCTTCACTGCCTCAAAACACTGGGCAGAGGCAGGTGTGTGAGCGTGGCAATGTCTTTTATTGAACAACTTTGTTGAAATGTCAGGAAGGAAGGGGAGGGGTCACTTCAATTGAAGGAGTGCCCTGTGCACATCAGGGTGCACCACCCCCCAAGATATGAATCCCTCTCCCTACTTTGATCCTGCATCCCTGCCCCATTCACCTCATCCCCTTCCCGAAGATCCTCAATCTTTCACCATTCAAAGCCCTCCAGTGGCCAGGTCCTCTTCGTCCTGGGACACATTTGCAGTCCCAGCGGCGCCCACTACTGTGCAGGCTTGAAGGGCCGAATGGCCTCTTTTTGCACTGTAGGGATTCTATGGTTCTATGGTTCAGGAGCTGCTGGGATGCTAGGGTTGTCAGCCAATCAGATTGGCCAGGAGCTCTTGAGAGTGGGACTTCCTCCCATTGAAGAGCAAAAGTTTGATGCTCAGCTTGTTCAGGCTGTCTGCAAGTGTATTATCAATGTGGGACAGTCTTTTTTAAAGCCAGACAGTTTGGAACTGACTTTCCTTCCAGAGGTAAGCAGTCTGGTCTGTAAAATCCAGCCCTTGGGTGAGCCGGATGGTGCATTACTTCAGGTTTCTTCATGCTGATTAGGAGGCCAGAGTTGCCACATGCACTGGAGAACATTAGACATTGATCGATTAGGTGAGTAGACTAAATTGCGGCAGGTGGATTTTAATACAGGTAAGTGAGGTTATCCATTTCTGACCAAAAAAAAATAGATCAGACTATTTTAATAACAGAAATGTAGGAACAGGGTGGTCTAAAGATATTTATAGATTCAGTCAAAAAGTCACTAAATGTAATAGCCAAGTACAAAAAAGAATCTTAATGGCTGACGGAATGTTGGCCTTTTTAACAAGGTTGGGGCACATCTGGGCGTTGCACCTTACAGATCAGATCAGCCATGATCTTATTGAATGGCAGAGCAGGCTCAAAGGGCAGAGTGGTGTACCCTTGCTCGTAATTTGTATGTTTGTAGGTATGTAGAAATATTGTCCTTGGGAGAAGGTGCAGTCCAGATTTAGCAGATCTCCAAGCATTGGATGATGCAGTGAGATTATGTAAAATAATCTTGTGAAATGTAAGAGATTAATCATTGAGCTTTTTAAGATTTTTAGAGAAATTGATAGGATAAATACAAAGAAATTGTTTTTGCTAGTGGGCACGCCAAGGACAAAGAAGCAATGTCAGGCTGTTCAAGCGAGTTCTTCTTCACACAAAGGTTGCCAGAAGAGTGGAAGTGTCTCTGCAAAAAGCTCAATTAATATTCTTATTTCTGAAATCAAAGATTTGCCTTTGGCATTAAGGAACATGGGTATTAAGGAATATGGGGCTGGGGGCAAAAATAAAACAGGCTTGACGGGTGAATGGCCTCATCCTGTTCCTATGTCACACCTCATTCTCAATGATTACAGGCGCGTATGCTTTCTCAAAGCTTCGAGTATGAGAGTGCTGCTCTCATCCTTTACTACTTGTCCTTCAGTTGTGGCTTTGCAAACCAATCATCAAGTATTATCAGTCATCATGGTAATCACCAGGTAGAAAATGGTGAGTATGAATTACGATTGGGTGATTCACATCACACCAGATCCTTCCTTACACAGGGCAAGACACTTTACTCAGTGATTGGTTGGAGAATAACATGCACTAGTTCAGTTAAGCCACACATCTAAGAACGTAAAGCTTTGAATGAGATAGGTAATATGAGTCCAGCTCAACCGAGTACAACTTCGACAAAGTACTCACTTAACTCAGGAAATTGAGTGATGGAGTTTGAAGAGTTGTGTCTTTCTAAAATCTAGTCAAGATTTACATTTTGACATTGAACTTAACTTTACCATTAACTTGTGCTCCTCCTGCCAGATGTGGGCAATTAGGGAGCAATCTAGTCTCCCTGACAACTTTGTCTGCAGGAAGTGTGTCCAGTTGCAGCTCCTCACAGACCGCATTGTTCGGTTGGAGCGGCAGGTGGATGCATTGCGGAGCATACAGGAGGCAGAGTGTGTGATAGACACTAGTTACAGGGAGGCTGTCACACCACAGGTTCAGACAGGTAGATGGGTGACTGCCAGGAGGGGCAGGCAGGTGGTGCAGGAGTCTCCTGTGTCTATTCCCCTTTCAAACAGGTATACCATTTTGGATGCTGTTGAGGGGGATAGCCTGTCAGGGGGAGATACCAGCAGTAGCCAGGCCCTGTGACACCACAGCTGGTTCTGCTGTGGGACAGGGTCGGGCAAAGAGCAAGCGAGCAGTAGTAATAGGGGACTCGCTAGTTAGAGGCACAGACAGGCGTTTCTGTGGCCGCAATCGAGACTCCAGGATGGTGTGTTGCCTCCCTGGTGCCAGGGTCAAGGACGTCTCTGAGTGATTGCAAGACATTCTTAAGGGGGAGGGTGAGCAGCCAGAGGTTGTTGTGCATATTGGTACCAACGACATAGGTAGGAAAAGGGATGAGGTCCTGAAATGTGAATATAGAGAGTTAGGCAGAAGGCTAAAGTGCAGGACCTCGAAGGTAGTAATTTCAGGACGACTACCGGTACCACGTGCTAGTGAGAGTAGGAATAAGAGGATTAGGCAGATGAATGCCTGGCTTGAGGGGGCAGGGATTTAGATTTTTGGATCATTGAGGTCTTTTGTGGGGAAGGGCTGACCTGTTCAAGGGGGACGGGTTACACCTGAACTGGAGGGGGACTAACATCCTGGCGGGGAGATTTGCTGGAGCCACTCAGGAGGGTTTAAACTAGTTTGGCACGGGGGTGGGATCCAAAGCAGTAGGGAGACAGAAGAGAAGTTTGAGGACAGCACGGAAGTTAAAGAGAGCACATTAATGAGTAGAGGTAGTGTCAGTAATCCTAGTACCAGACAGATCAGACAGAAGCAAGACAGAGAGCAAGGGAAGTCCAGATTACACTGCATTTATTTCAATACAAGAGGCCTGACGGGCAAGGCAGATGAACTCAGGGCATGGATGGGTATGTGGGACTGGGATATTATAACAATTACTGAAACATGACTAAGGGAGGGACAGGACTGGCAGCTCAATGTTCCAGGGTACAGATGCTGTAGGAAAGATAGAACAGGAGGTAAGAGAGGAGGGGGAATTGCACATTTGCTTCGGGAAAGCATCACGGCCATACTGAGAGGGGATAGATCCGAGGGTTCGGCCACTGAGTCTATATGGGTAGAACTGAGAAATAAGAAGGGGGAAATCACTTTGATAGGGTTGTACTGTAGGCCCCCAAATAGTCATCATAGAAATCATAGAAACCCTACAGTGCAGAAGGAGGCCATTCAGCCCATCGAGTCTGCACCGACCTCAATCCCACCCAGGCCCTACCCCTACATATTTACCCGCTAATCCCTCTAACCTACGCATCTCAGGACTCTAAGGGGCAATTTTTTTTTAACCTGGCCAATCAACCTAACCCGCACATCTTTGGACTGTGGGAGGAAACCGGAGCACCCGGAGGAAACCCACGCAGACACAAGGAGAACGTGCAAACTCCACACAGACAGTGACCCGAGCCGGGAATCGAACCCAGGACCCTGGAGCTGTGAAGCAGCAGTGCTAACCACTGTGCTACCGTGCCGGGAAATTGAGGAGCAAATATGTGAGGAGATTACAGATAGCTCCAAGAAAAATAGGGTGGTAATGGTCGGAGATTTTAATTTTCCCAACATTGACTGGGACAGCCATAGTATTAGAGGGTTGGATGGAGAGAAATTTGTTGAGTGTATTCAGGAAGAATTTCTCATTCAGTATGTGGATGGCCCGACGAGAGAGGGGGCAAAACTTGACCTCCTCTTGGGAAATAAGGAAGGGCAGGTGACAGAAGTGGTAGTGAGGGCTCACTTTGGGACCAGTGACCATAATTCTATTAGTTTTAAGATAACTATGGAGAATGATAGGTCTGTCCCAAAGTTAATATTCTAAATTGGGGCAAGGCCAATTTTGATGGTATCAGGCAGGAACTTTCTAAAGTTAATTGAGGGAGTCTGTGGGAAGGAAAAGGGACGTCTGGTAAGTGGCATGCTTTCAAAAGTGTGTTAACCAGGGTTCAGGGTAAACACATTCCTCTGAGAGTGAAGGGATTGGCTGGCAGAAGTCGGGAACCCTGGATGACTCGGGATATTGAGGCCCTGGTCAAGAAGAAGAAAGAGGCACATGACATACATAGGCAGCTGGGATCAAGTGAATCTTTTGAAGAGTATAGGGGGTGTAGGAGTAGAGTTAAGACAGAAATCAGGAGGGCAAAAAGGTGACACGAAATTGTTTTGGCAGATAAGGCAAAGGAGAATCCAAAGAGCTTCTACAAATACATAAAGGGCAAAAGAGTAACAAGGGAGAGAGTAGGGCCTCTTAAGTATCAACAAGATAATCTATGTGCGGATCCACAAGAGATGGGTGAGATCCTAAATGAATATTTCTCATCAGTATTTACTGTTGAGAAAAGCATGGATGTTAGGGAACTTGGGGAAATAAATATTGATGTCTTGAGGAGTGTACCTATTACAGAGAAGGAGGTGCTGGAAGTCTTAAAGCGCATCAAGGTAGATAAATCTGCGGGACCTGATGAGATATATCCCAGGACGTTGTGGGAGGTTAGGGAGGAAATTGCGGGTCCCCTAGCCGAGATATTTGAATCATCGATAGTCATGGGTGAGGTGCCTGAAGATTGGAGAGTGGCAAATGTTGTGCCTTTGTTTAAAAAGGGCTGCAGGGAAAAGGCTGGGAACTACAAGCCAGTGAGTCTCACATCTGTGGTGGGTAAATTGTTGGAAGGTACTTTGAGAGACAGGATCTACAGGCATTTAGAGATGCAAGGACTGATTGGGGACAGTCAGCATGGTTTTGTGAGTGGAAAATCATGTCTCACAAATTTAATTGAGCTTTTTGAAGGGGTAACCAAGAAGGTCAATGAGGGCAGTGCAGTTGACGTTGTCTACATGGACTTTAGCAAGGCCTTTGGCAAGGTACCGCATGGTAGGTTCTTGCATAAAGTTAAATCTCACGGGATCCAGGGTGAGGTATCTAAATGGATACAAAATTGGCTTCTTGACAGAAGCCAGAGGGTGGTTGTCGAGAGTTGTTTTTCAAACTGGAGGCCTGTGACCAGCGGTGTGCCTCAGGGATCAGTGCTGGACCACTGTTATTTGTCATTTATATTAGTAATTTGGATGAGAATATAGGGGGCATGGTTAGTAAGTTTGCAGATGACACCAAGATTGGTGGCATGGTGGACAATGAGGAAGGTTATTTCCAATTGCAGCGGGATCTTAATCAATTGGGCCAGTGGGCTGACGAATGGCTGATGGAGTTTAATTTAGACAAATGCGAGGTAATGCATTTTGGTAGATTGAACCAGGGCAGGACTTACTCAGTTAATGGTAGGGCGTTGGGGAGAGTTACAGAACAAAGAGATCTAGGGGTACATGTTCATAGCTCCTTGAAAGTGGAGTCACAGGTGGACAGAGTGGTGAAGAAGGCATTCAGCATGCTTGGTTTCATCGGTCAGAACATTGAATACAGGAGTTGGGACGTCTTGTTGAAGTTGTACAAGACATTGGTAAGACCACACTTGGAATACTGTGTGCAATTCTGGTCACCCTATTATAGAAAGGATATTATTAAACTAGAAAGAGTGCAGAAAAGATTTACTAGGATGCTACCGGGACTTGATGGATTGAGTTATAAGGAGAGGCTGAATAGGGACTGGAACTTTTTTCTCTGGAGCGTAGGAGGCTGAGGGGTGACCTTATAGAGGTCTATAAAATAATGAGGGGCATCATAGAAATCATAGAAACCCTACAGTGCAGAAGGAGGCCATTCGGCCCATCGAGTCTGCACCGACCACAATCCCACCCAGGCCCTACCCCCACATATTTACCTACTAATCCCTCTAACCTACACACCTCAGGACTCTAAGGGGCAATTTTTAACCTGGCCAATCAACCTAACCCGCACATCTTTGGACTGTGGGAGGAAACCGGAGCACCCGGAGGAAACCCATAGACAAGGTAGATAGTCAATATTTTTTCCCAAAGATAGGGGAGTCTAAAACTAGAGGGCATAGGTTTAAGGTGAGAGGGGAGAGATACAAAAGTGTCCAGAGGGGCAATTTTTTCACAGAGGGTGGTGAGTGTCTGGAACAAGCTGCCAGAGGTAGTAGTAGAGGTGGGTACAATTTTATCTTTTAAAAAGCATTTAGATAGTTACATGGGTACGATGGGTATAGAGGGATATGGGCCAAATGCGGGCAATTGGGATTAGTTTCGGGGTTTAAAAATAAAAGGGCTGCATGGACAAGTTGGGCCGAAGGGCCTGTTTCCATGCTGTAAACCTCTCTGACTCTATGATTCTATTTCAGTCTTAGTCAGTGGTAAACAAGCTGCTGTCTAGTGACAGCTACACAGTTAGCTATTAATTAGCTAGTTGAACTGGTTCCCTAGCCAGTACAGCCTTTTAAGGAGATTTTTCTCAGTACTCAGCAAAAATATATTCCAGTGACAAAGAAGGAATGTAAGAAAAGGGATAGCCAGCCATGGATGACTAAGGAAATAAAGGAGAGTATCAAATTCAAAACCAATGCGTACAGAGTGGCCAAAATTAGTGGGGAACTAGAAGATTGGGAAGACTTTTAAAAAACAACAAAGAACTACTCAGAAACAATAAAGAAAGGAAAGATAGATTATCATAGAAATCATAGAAACCCTACAGTACAGAAAGAGGCCATTCGGCCCATCGAGTCTGCACCGACCACAATCCCACCCAGGCCCTATCCCCATATCCCTACATATTTACTCACTAATCTCTCTAACCTACGCATCTCAAGACACTAAGGGGCAATTTTTTTAGCATAGTCAATCAACCTAACCCGCACATCTTTGGACTGTGGGAGGAAACCGGAGCACCTGGAGGAAACCCACGCAGACACGAGGAGAATGTGCAAACTCCACACAGACAGTGACCCAAGCCGGGAATCGAACCCAGGTCCCTGGAGCTGTGAAGCAGCAGTGCTAACCACTGTGCTACCGTGCCGTGAAAGTAAACTAGCACAAAATATAAAAACTGATAGTAAAAGTTTTTACAAATATATAAAACGGAAAAGAGTGGCTAAAGTAAATGTTGGTCCCTTAGAAGATGAGAAGGGGGATTTAATAATAGGAAACGAGGAAATGGCCGAGGCCTTAAACAAGTTTTTTGTGTCGGTCTTCACAGTGGAGGACACAAATAGCATACCAATAGTTGACAGTCATGGGACTGTAGGGGGTGAGGACCTTAAAACGATCACTATTACTAAAGAGGTAGTGCTGGGTAGGCTAATGGGACTAAAGGTAGACAAGTCCCCTGGTCCGGATGGAATGCATCCCAGGGTACTAAAAGAAACGGCAGAAGTAATAGCAAATGCATTAGTAGTAATTTATCAAAATTCACTGGTAGGTCACAGTAAGAGTTTTAACAACACCAGGTTAAAGGTTGTTAAAGGTTATTGTTAAAACTCGCACTGTGTTCACCCCAGTCCAACGCCGGCATCTCCACATCATGACTACCTCTGGGGAGGTGCCAGCTGATTGGAAAACAGCTAATGTAACGCCACTGTTTAAAAAAGGAAGTAGACAAAAGGCAGGTAACTACAGGCCGGTTAGCTTAACGTCCGTAGTTGGGAAAATGCTGGAATCTATCATTAAGGAAGAAATAGCAGGACACCTGGAAAAGAATGGTTCAATCAAGCAGACACAGCATGGATTCATGAAGGGAAAGTAATGTTTGACTAATTTACTGGAATTTTTTGAGGATATAACGAGTGCGGTTGACAGAGGGGAACCGGTGGATGTGGTGTATTTAGATTTCCAGAAGGCATTCGATAAGGTGCCTCACAAGAGGTTGCTGCATAAGATAAAGGTACACAGAGTTGAGGGTAAAGTGTTAGCGTGGATTGAGGATTGGCTATCTAACAGAAAGCAGAGAGTCGGAATAAATGGGTGCTTTTCCAGTTGGCAATCAGTGACTAGTGGCGTGCCGCAGGGATCGGTGCTGGGGCCTCAACTATTTACCATATACATAGACAATCTGGAGGAGGGGACCGAGTGTAGGGTAACAAAGTTTGCGGATGACACAAAGATGCGTGGAGGACACAGAGAGTCTGCAGAGAGATTTGGATAGGCTAAGTGAGTGGGCAAGGATCTGGCAGATGGAGTATAACGTTGGTAAGTGTGAGGTTATCCACTTTGGAAGGAATAATAGTAAAATGGACTATTATTTAAACGGTGAAAAATTACAACATGCTACTGTGCAGAGGGACCTGGGGGTCCTTGTGCATGAATCACAAAAACTCAGTTTGCAGGTGCAGCAGGTAATCAAGAAGGCAAATGGAATGTTGGCCTTTATCGCGAGAGGGATGGAGTATAAAAGCAGGGAGGTCATGCTGCAACTGTACAGGCTACTGGTGAGGCCGCACCTAGAGTACTGTGTACAATTTTGGTCCCTTTATTTAAGAAAGGATATATTAGTTTTGGAGGGGGTACAGAGAAGGTTCACCAGGTTGATTCCGGAGATGAGGGGGTTAGCTTATGAGGAGAGATTGAGTAGACTGGACCTGTACTCATTGGAGTTTAGAAGGTTGAGGGGAGATCTTATAGAGACATATAAGATAATGAAGGGGCCTGACACGGTAGAAGCAGCAAGATTATTTCCACTTACAATGGAAACAAGAACTAGGGGGCATAGCCTCAAAATACGGGGGAGTCAATTTAGAACAGAGTTGAGGAAGAACTTCTTCTCCCAGAGGGTAGTGAATCTTTGGAATTCTCTGCCCAATGAAGCAGTAGAGGCTACCTCGTTAAATGTGTTTAAGTCACAGATAAATAGATTTTTAACCATTAAGGGAATTAAGGGTTATGGGGAGCGTGCAGGTAAGTGGAACTGAACCCACTATCAGATCAGTCATGATCTTATTGAATGGCGGAGCAGGCTTGAGGGGCTAAATGGCCTTCTCCTGCTCCTATTTCTTATGTTCTTATTGACTCAGGCCTTTGAAATTGCAGCGGATACATATACTGGAGGTTTTGCTCAGCACAAAGTCCAACTCAGTGGAGTAATTACTTAACTTGGGGAATTGACTGATTGATGAACTGGGTGAATTTGCTCGGTGAGGGAAGAGACGCTGTTCTGGTCTTTTACAGAACAAGGAATGACCCAAGAGATGGAGCACGAGAAAGCAACACCTGGGAGCTGAAATCCAGAGGCATTGGTTAGAAAAGCAGGCAGGCGATTGGTTGGTGAGATTGAAGGTTTCTTTCCTCTCTAAGCTGGAGCAGTAGTTCAAATTAGTAACAGGATAGTACAGGTACTGTGTTAAATGTATAGCTTAACTAGTTAAACTGCTTGATGTAACAACAAATAATTGTTGAATCAAGACTTTAATTAAGTAAGTAAAATGTGCCTAGTCTAAGATATGGCTGAGGAGGTTGTGAGCCTTGACTACAGAGTGTGGGAGTTTGTGGATGGCAAAAGTCCGTAAGCTGGAGAGCATGTTGAAGAGATTTGCTCGTGTGAAGGAGAGGGAGGAGTTTGAGGACAGTTTTACCCAGGATACAATCACACCCCAGGGGAAAACATCGGTTCAGGAAAGGGAGGGTGGGTTAGGGTGCTGGGATTTAGGAAAAATTGAGAAGGAGGTCCCACAGACACTGCTCCTGTCCAATGGGTATGAGTTCCTCGCTATCTATGAGGGCAAAGAGAAAGTCTGCAGGCAGAACAGGCACAATACAGACCGAGGCACCATGGCTCAGGGGGCTGCCAGGAGAATGGGGTGCTCGAGAGCAGAATAAAAATGTGGAAGTAATGGGAGATTCTACTTAGAGATTCAGAGTGTTCTCTGCAGCTGAGCAGGAGAATCCTTAAGGATGTGTTGTCCACCAGTGCCAGGATAGCTCATGGTGACTGGACAGGAACTCAAACGGATGGATAAATTCATGTGGAACAAACAACATCATGACATAGAAGGAGACCGATCAGGTGAATTAACACATGTGGGAAAGAGAGACACATGGCACACTGATACCTGCTCTGGCTCAGGAAGGAGATGTACCAATGGCATGGGTTTCACCTGAACTGGGCGACCCGTGCCCTAGTGGAAAAGAGTAAATAGGGAGGTAGCAAAGTCTTTAAACTAATAAGTGGTGAGGGGAGAATCTACAAGAAATGTGAGCAGCCTAAATGTAAATAAAATGGAGCAGGAGAAGATTGTAAAGAATGGTCGCCTCATTACAGGAAGGATGTGGAAAAGATTGAAAGGGTGCAGAGGAGATTTACAAGGATGTTGCCTGGATTGAGTGGCATGCCTTATGAGGATAGGCTGAGGGAGCTCGGTCTTTTCTCCTTGGAGAGACATAGGATGAGAGGAGACCTAATAGAGGTGCATAAGATGTTGAGAGGCATAGATCGGGTGGACTCTCAGAGGCTTTTTCCCAGGGTGGAAATGTCTGCTACGAGAGGACACAGGCTTAAGGTGCTGGGGTGTAGGTACAGGGGAAATGTTAGGGGGAAGTTTTTCACACAGAGGGTGGTGGGCGAGTGGAATCGGCTGCCGTCAGTGGTGGTGGAGGCAAACGCAATAGGGTCTTTTAAGAGACTCCTGGATGAGTACATGGGACTTAATAGGATGGAGGGTTATAGGTAGGCCTAAAAGGTAGGGATATGTTCGGCACAACTTGTGGGGCCGAAGGGCCTGTTTTGTGCTGTAGTTTTCTATGTTTCTATAAAGTAAGGGAGGGCATTGATGCCAGAGGAATAAATAGAGTTAGAGAATAAGAGAGTACAAAGATGGTTAAACATAAAATGAGAAGAAATAGTATTAAAAGTGAGTTTATATATCCGTACAGAAAGAGACACAGTATCCGTAATAAAATGGGGGGAGCCATGCTTGGATTATATGCCCTCCCCGTCCCCGCTTACATGTTTAAAGGTGGAGCCCCCATGAAATAAAACAGGTGACCTTTCCAGCAGCAGCTTGCCCACCCCTCAATCCATCTTCCATGTTACGATGCAGGAGGGGAAGGCAGAGGCAAGACCGGCAACCCAGCAGCTTTCAACCTGGGTTCGAATCCTACCATGGCAGGTGATGAAATTTAAATTCAGTAAAAATCTGGAATTAGAAGTCTACTGATGACCATGAAACCAGTGTCGATTGTTGTAAAAACCCACCTGGTTCACGAATGTACTTTAGGGAAGGAAATCTGCTGCCCATTACCTGGCCTGGCTTACATGTGACTCCAGACCTACAGCAATGTGGTTGACTCTCAAATGTCCTCTGATATGGAGGCCAATTAGGGATGGGCAAAAAATGCTGGGTCCAGCCAGCGATGCCCACATACCGTAAAATAAATAAACCTTGCTGATGAGCAGGAAGTAAAGGTACCTCCATTGAGGAGGCCCCTGTACTCATTGGGGGTAAACCTCCAAAATTCATCCTCCTCTTGGGCGACATGGTGGCAACAGTGGTCAGCACCGCTGCCTCACAGTGCCAGGGACTCTGGTTCGATTCCCGGCTTGGGTCACTGTCTGTGCAGAGTCTGCACGTTCTCCCCGTGTCTGCGTGGGTTTCCTCCGGGTGCTCCGGTTTCCTCCCACAGTATGAAAAACATGCTGGTTAGGTGCATTGACCCGAACAGGCGCCGGAGTGTGGGGACTAAGGGAATTTCACAGTAACTTCATTGCAGTGTGAATGTAAGCCTACTCGTGACTAATAAATAAACTTTACTTTACCTCCCTTTCAAATCTCCCAATCTCTAAAATCCACTCCCCTTTCTTCCCCTCCCTTTGGTATCTGCCATGAAGACCTGTCTGACCTGAAGTCCAAGCTCCATTATACTTCTTCCTCAGGTACTACCTGTAGTCCCAGCAGTGGCCATCACTCGATCCTGGCTACAGTGCTACCAGCCAGTCAGATTGGCCAGCAGCTCTGTAGGGTGGGATTCTCCCCAGCTGGGAACGGAAGTCTCTCTCTAAATCAATTCAAACTGTTCCCAGACTAATTGGTGTGGAACAGCCAGATTCTGAGTCAGTCGGCTCAAGACTGATGTCTCTGTTGGTGGGGAGCGGCTGGGGAATATTCGACGCATTGAGTCTGCTCCATTCAATGAGATCGTGATTGATCTGATATTATCCTCAACTCCACTTTCCCGCCTTATCCCCAGGGGAAGCTGGAGATTGGCTCTGGAGGAACGGGCCTTGGCTTCAGCACGCCCTTTGACTCCGCTTTGACTGCGACCTGACTTTCGCTTCTATTGCTCCTGTTGCTCCAATTCAAAACCTTTGCCAACCTTCAACATTCCAGGGAAGGGCAAAGGTAATGCTTTAAAGGCACTCTGAATCTCTTCTTGTACTCTGGCATCTTTCATTTTAATGATTGAGAGGAGCTTGTCACTAATCATTCAAAATGGTAACAATTTTTCTGACAAGCTGCATCAGGCTTTGAATCTCAATGTTTACTAATGAGGCAGAGTGGCGGCAGAGAAAGGGAGAAAAGAAAGCAAATCCTGCACTCCGGATCGCATTACCTTGTGGACATCCTGCCCTATGTACCCAAAAATCTGCAGATCAAGAATTGATCTGTTCAGTCACATGAAGACTAGTTGCAGATACTCGCAACCCTGAGTAGACATCTAGCTCAAATGGAGAGGCAGCTGATGCCAACAAATCACCATAATATGAAATGCTTTAAGATGACAGAAAAGGACATAAAAATGACAAAAACCCAGTTACTAGATTGGAAAAAAGCTGATTGTAGGGTTGAAAAATGAGAAAATAAAATAGTAATATGAATTGCATCCCAGGCTACTGCGTTTTGCAGGGCAGGAAATTGCAGGGGCTTTGACACAAATTTTTAATCCTCTCTGGGCACGGGGGAAGTGCCAGACGACTGGAGGATGACTGATGTGGTTCCACTTTTCAAGAAGGGTGGTGGAGATGAACCAGGAAATTACAGACCAGTGAGTCTCAGGTCAGTGGCAGAAAAACCATTAGAGAAAATTCTGTAGGAGAGAATTAATCTCCACTTGGAAAGGCATGGATTAAGAACATAAGAATATAAGAACTAGGAGCAGGAGTAGGCCATCTGGTCCCTCGAGCCTGCTCCGCCATTCAATAAGATCATGGCTGATCTTTTTGGGGACTCAGCTCCACTTACCCGCCCACTCACCATAACCCTTAATTCCTTTACTGTTCAAAAATTTATCTATCCTTGCCTTAAAAACATTCAATGAGGTGGCCTCAACTGCTTCACTGGGCTGGGAATTCCACAGATTCACAACCCTTTGTGTGAAGACGTTCCTCCTCAACTCAGTCCTAAATCTGCTTCTCCTTATTTTGAGGCTATGCCCCCTAGTCCTAGTTTCACCCGCCAATGGTGAAATGGGTTAATTAGGGATAGTCAGCAAGGCTTTGTCAGCGGGAGATCATGCCTAACACAGTTGTTAGAATTTTTTGAAAATGTGATCCAGTGTGTGGATGAGGGAAGTTCAATTGATGTAGTTTATATCGATTTTAGCAAAGCCTTTGACAAGATTCCACAGGATTGAGAAGGTTAAAGCACATGGAATGCAGGGAAACTTGGTGAGATGGATCAGAAACTGGCTTAATAATAGGACACGAAGGGCAGTGGTAAAAGTTTGTTTGAGTGACTGGAGTCCAGTGTCCAGAGGTGTACCACAAGGATCAGTACTGGGATCTTTATTGTTTGTTATATACATAAATGATACAGATGAAAATGTGGGGAGAATCTTAAGCAATTTTGCAGACGATACAAAGATTGATAGGGTGGTTAGTAGTGGAGAAGATGGTTGTATGTTACAGGAAGATATAGATGACTTGGTCAGATGGGCAGAGGAGTGGTAGATGGTATTTAACCCTGATAAATGCGAGGTGATGCATTTTGGAAGAAGAAACAAGTAGAGGGAGTATTTAACGAATGGAAGGACACTGGGAAGCTCAGACGAAGAGATGATTCTTGGGGTATTTATTCACAGATTCCTGAGGTCGACAGAACACGTGAATAATACAGTTAAAAAGGCATATGGGACACTGGCTTTTATCAGTCATGGCATAGAGTATAAGAAGGTAATTTTAAGGTAGTTCTATAAATTTTCTTAAAATAATTTAATTGGTGCTCGAAATGTCGGTCAGTGAGATTAAGTGTTGCAGTTGTGAGATGTGGGAGATCTGTGACGCATCCAGCGTCTTGGATGACTACGTCTGCAGGAAGTGCACCCAATTGCAGCTTCTTACAGACCGCATGGATAGGTTGGAGCAGCAGTTGGATGCACTTAGGAGCATGAAGGTAGTGGAAAGCGTCATAGATAGGAGCTTTAGAGATGTGGTCACACACAAGGTGCAGGCAGATAGATGGGTGACCGCTAGTCAGTACAGGAATCCCCTGTGGTCATCTCCCTCCCTAACAGGTATACCGTTTTGGATACTGTTGGGGAGGATGGCCTATCAGGGGATAAAAGCAGCAGCAGTCAAAACAGTGGCACCACGGCTGGCTCTGTTAAGCAGGGAGGGACAAAGAGGACTAGAGCAATAGTTATAGGGGACTCTACAGTTAAGAGTGCAGATAGGCGCTTCTGTGGATGTGAAAGAGACTCCAGGATGGGATGTTGCCTCCCTGGTGCCAGGGTCCAGGATGTCTCTGAATGGACAGAAAGCATTCTGAAAGGAGAGGGTGAACAGCCAGAGGTCGTGGTACATATTGGTAGTAACGACATAGGCAGGAAGAGTGATGAGGTCCTGCAGCAGCAGTTTAGGGAGTTAGGTAGAAAGTTAAAAAGCAGGACCTCTAGGGTTGTAATCTCAGGATTACTCCCTGTGCCACGTGCTAGTGAGGCGAGGAATAGGAAGATAGTGCAGCTCAACACGTGGCTAAACAGCTGGTGTAGGAGGGAGGGTTTCAGATATCTGGACCATTGGGGTCTCTTCTGAGGCTGGTGGGACCTGTACAAGAAGGACGGGTTGCATCTAAACTGGAAGGGCATAAATATTCTGGCCGAGAGGTTTGCTAGTGTCACACAGGAGGATTTAAACTAGTTTGGCAGGGGTTGGGAACCAAAACAAAGGTGAATTAGCTGAAATGGAACCAGAGAGTAGGGCCAGTAAGACTCAGAGAAACAGTAAGCAGGGTGAGGTTGCTAATCAAAGAGGGTCTGGTGGGCTGAAGTGCATTTGTTTCAATGCGAGAAGTATAACAGGTAAGGCAGATGAACTTAGAGCTTGGATTAGAACTAGGAACTATGATGATGTTTCTATTACAGAGACTTGGTTAAGGGAAGGACAGGATTGGCAGCTTAACATTCCAGGATACAGATGTTTCAGGCGGGATAGAGGGGGATGTAAAAGGGGTGGGGTAGTTGCACTGCTGGTTAAGGAGAATATCACAGCTGTACTGTGGGAGGACACCTCAGAGCGCTCATACAGCGAGGCAATATGGGTAGAGCTCAGGAATAGGAAGGGTGTAGTCACAATGTTGGGGGTTTACTATAGGCCACCCAACTGCCAGCGGGAGATAGAGGAACAGATATGTAGGCAGATTTTAGCAAGGTGTAAAAGTAATAGGGTTGTTGTGGTGGGAGATTTTAACTTCCCTTATATTGACTGGGACTCACTTAGTGCTAGGGGCGTGGATGGGGCAGAGTTTGTAAGGAGCATCCAGGAGGGCTTCTTGAAACAGTATGTAAATAGTCCAACTAGGGAAGGGGCCATACAGGACCTGGTATTGGGGAATGAGCCCGGCCAGGTGGTCGATATTAGGGGAGCAGTTCAGGAACGGTGACCACAATTCAGTAAGCTTTAAGGTACTGATGGATAAAGATAAGTGTAGTCCTCAAGTTAAGGTGCTAAATTGGGGGAAGGCTAATTACAACAATATTAGGCAGGAACTGAAGAATGTAGATTGGGGGCAGGTGTTTGAGGGCAAATCAACATCTGGCATGTGGGAGGCTTTCAAGTGTAAGTTGATAGGGATTCAGGTGCGGCACGTTCCTGTAAGGATGAAGGATAAGTATGGCAAATTTTGGGAACCTTGGATAATGAGAGATATTGTGAGCCGAGTCAAAGAGAAAAAGGAAGCATTTGTCAAAGCTAGGAGGCTGGGAACACACGAAGCAAGTGTGGAATACAAGGAAAGTAGAAAGAAAGTTAAGCAAGGAGTAAGGAAGGCTAAAAGAGGTCACAAAAAAGCCTTGGCCAACAGGATTAAGGAAAATCCCAAGGCTTTTTATACATATATAAAGAGCAAGAGGGTAGCCAGGGAGAGGGTTGGCCCACTCAAGGACAAGGGAGGGAATCTATGCGTGGAGCCAGAGGAAATGGGTGAGGTATTAAATGAGTACTTTGCGTCAGTATTCACCAAAGAGAAGGACTTGGTGGATGGTGAGTCTGGGAAAGGGTGCATAGATAGTTTGAATCATGTTGAGATCAAAAAGGAGGAGGTATTGGGGTTCTTGAGAAACATTAAGGTAGACAAGTCCCCAGGGCCTGATGGGATATACCCCAGAATACTGAGAGAGGTAAGGGAGGAAATTGCTGGGGCCTTGAGAAAAATCTTTGTATCCTCACTGGCTACAGGGGAGGTATGATGTGGAGATGCTGGTGTTGGACTGGGGTAAACACAGTAAGAAGTCTTACAACACCAGGTTAAAGTCCAACAGGTTTATTTGGTAGCAAATGCCACAAGCTTTCGGAGCGTGCTGCTCCTCCGTCAGGTGGAGTGGGAGATGTGCTCACAAAGGGCATACAGAGACACAAACTCAATTTACAGAATAATGATTGGAATGCTAATCAAGCTAATCAATGCTAATACAGCTAATCAAGTCTTAAAGATACAGACAATGTGAGTGGAGAGAGCATTAAGCACAGGTTAAAGAGATGTGTCTTGTCTCCAGACAGGACAGCTAGTGAGATTGTGCAAGTCCAGGCAAGTTGTGGGGGTTACAGATAGTGTGACATGAACCCGAGATCCCGGTTGAGGCTGTCCCCATGTGTGCGGAACTTGGCTATCAGTTTCTGCTCAGCGACCCTGCGCTGTTGTGTGTCGTGAAGGCCGCCTTGGAGAACGCTTACCCGAAGATCAGAGGCTGAATGCCCATGACCGCTGAAGTGCTCCCCAACAGGAAGAGAACAGTCTTGCCTGGTGATTGTCGAGCGGTGTTCATTCATCCGTTGCCGTAGCATCTGCATGGTTTCCCCAAGGTACCATGCCTCCAGACATCGTTTCCTGCAGCGTATCAGGTAGACAACGTTGGCCGAGTTGCAAGTGTATGTACCGTGTACCTGGTGGATGGTATTCTCACGTGAGATAATGGCGTCCGTGTTGATGATCCGGCACGTCTTGCAGAGGTTGCTGTGGCAGGGTTGTGTGGTGTCGTGGTCACTGTTCTCCTGAAGGCTGGGTAGTTTGCTGCGGACAATGGTCTGTTTGAGGTTGTGCGGCTGTTTGAAGGCAAGAAGTGGGGGTGTGGGGATGGCCTTGGCGAGATGTTCGTCTTCATCGATGACATGTTGAAGGCTCCGGAGGAGATGTCGTAGCTTCTCCGCTCCGGGGAAGTACTGGATGACGAAGGGTACTCTGTCCACCGTGTCCCGTGTTTGTCTTCTGAGGAAGTCGGTGCGGTTTTTCGCTGTGGCGCGTCGGAACTGTCGATCGATGAGTCGAGCGCCATATCCTGTTCTTATGAGGGCATCTTTCAGCGTCTGGAGGTGTCTGTTGTGATCCTCCTCATCCGAGCAGATCCTGTGTATACGGAGGGCTTGTCCGTAGGGGATGGCTTCTTTAACGTGTTTAGGGTGGAAGCTGGAGAAGTGGAGCATCGTGAGGTTATCAGTGGGCTTGCGGTACAGTGAGGTGCTGAGGTGACCGTCCTTAATGGAGATGCGTGTGTCTCGGCACTCTACACCAACATCCTCCACGATGATGGCATTGCTGCAACTGCCTCAGTACTCAACGCCGACAACTGCCTGTTTCCAGATGCAATTTTACAACTCACCCGCTTCATCCTGGACCACAATGTCTTCACCTTCAACAACCAGTTCTTCATCCAGACACACGGAACAGCCATGGGGACCAAATCCGCACCTCAATATGCCAACATCTTCATGCACAGGTTCGAACAAGACTTCTTCACCGCACAGGACCTTCAACCGATGCTATACACAAGATACATCGATGACATTTTCTTCCTTTGGACTCATGGTGAACAATCACTGAAACAACTATATGATGACATCAACAAGTTCCATCCCACCATCAGACTCACCATGGACTACTCTCCGGAATCGGTTGCATTCTTGGACACACGCATCTCCATTAAGGACGGTCACCTCAGCACCTCACTATACCGCAAACCCACGGATAACCTCACGATGCTCCACTTCTCCAGCTTTCACCCTAAACACGTTAAAGAAGCCATCCCCTACGGACAAGTCCTCCGTATACACAGGATCTGCTCAGATGAGGAGGATCGCAACAGACACCTCCAGACGCTGAAAGATGCCCTCATAAGAACAGGATATGGTGCTCGACTCATCGATCGACAGTTCCGACGCGCCACAGCGAAAAACTGCACCGACCTCCTCAGAAGACAAACACGGGACACGGTGGACAGAGTACCCTTTGTCGTCCAGTACTTCCCCGGAGCGGAGAAGCTACGGCATCTCCTCCGGAGCCTTCAACATGTCATTGATGAAGACGAACATCTCGCCAAGGCCATCCCCACACCCCCACTTCTTGCCTTCAAACAGCCGCACAACCTCAAACAGACCATTGTCCGCAGCAAACTACCCAGCCTTCAGGAGAACAGTGACCACGACACCACACAACCCTGCCACAGCAACCTCTGCAAGACGTGCCGGATCATCGACACGGATGCCATCATCTCACGTGAGAACACCATCCACCAGGTACACGGTACATACACTTGCAACTCGGCCAACGTTGTCTACCTGATACGCTGCAGGAAAGGATGTCCCGAGGCATGGTACATTGGGGAAACCATGCAGACGCTACGACAACGGATGAATGAACATCGCTCGACAATCACCAGGCAAGACTGTTCTCTTCCTGTTGGGGAGCATTTCAGCGGTCATGGGCATTCAGCCTCTGATCTTCGGGTAAGCGTTCTCCAAGGCGGCCTTCACGACACACGACACCGCAGGGTCGCTGAGCAGAAACTGATAGCCAAGTTCCGCACACATGAGGACGGCCTCAACCGGAATCTTGGGTTCATGTCACAATATCGTAACCCCCACAACTTGCCTGGACTTGCAAAATCTCACTAGCTGTCCTGTCTGGAGACAATACACATCTATTTAACCTGTGCTTAACCCTCTCTCCACTCACATTGTCTGTATCTTTAAGACTTGATTAGCTGTATTAGCATTGATTAGCTTGATTAGCATTCCAATCATTATTCTGTAAATTGAGTTTGTGTCTCTGTATGCCCTGTTTGTGAACACATCTCCCACTCCACCTGACGAAGGAGCATCACGCTCCGAAAGCTAGTGGCATTTGTTCCCAAATAAACTTGTTGGACTTTAACCTGGTGTTGTTAGACTTCCTACAGGGGAGATACACACAGTAAGAAGTCTCACAACACCAGGTTAAAGTCCAACAGGTTTATTTGGGAGCACAAGCCACCAACTTTCGGAGCGCTGCCCCTTCATCAGGTGAGTGGGAGTTCTTTTCACAAACAGGGCGTATAAAGACACAAACTCAATTTAATGGTTGGAATGCAAGTCTCTATAGTAATCAAGTCTTAAAGGTACAGACAATGTGAATGGAGAGAGGTTCAGCACAGGTTAAAGAGATGTGTATTGTCTGCAGCCAGGACAGTTCGTGAGATTTTGCAAGCCCTGGCAAGTCGTGGGGGCAAGTGTGACAAGAACCCAAGATCCTGGTTGAGGCCGTCCTCATGTGTGCGGAACATGGCTATCAGTTTCTGCTCAGCGACTCTGCATTGTCGTGTGTCGTGAAGGCCGCCTTGGAGAACGCTTACCTGAAGATCCGAGGCCGAATGCCCGTGACCGCTGAAGTGTTCCCCAACAGGAAGAGAACACTCTTGCCTGGTGATTGTCGAGCGGTGTTCATTCATCCGTTGTCGTAGCATCTGCATGGTCTCCCCAATGTACCATGCCTCGGGACATCCTTTCCTGCCGTGTATCAGATAGACTATGTTGGCAACAGGGGAGGTCCCAGAGAATAGCCAATGTTGTTCCTTTGTTTAAGAAGGGTAGCAAGAATAATCCAGGTATTACAGGCCGGTGAGCCTTACATCAGTGGTAGGGAAATTATTGGAGAGGATGCTTCAAAACAGGATTTATTCCCACTTGGAAATAAGTGAACGTATTAGTGAGAGGCAACATGGTTTTGTGAAGGGGAGGTCGTGTCTCACTAACTTGATCGAGTTTTTTGAGGAAGAGACGAAGATGATTGATGAGGGTAGGGCAGTGGATGTTGTCTATATGGACTTCAGTAAGGCATTTGACAAGGTCCCTCATGGCAGACTGGTGCAGAGGTGAAGTCGCATGGGATCAGAGGTGAGCTGGCAAGGTGGATACAAAACTGGCTCGGTCAAAGACTTTAAGACTTGATTACCTGTAAAGATTCGCATTCCAACCATTATTTTGTAAATTGAGTTTGTGTCTTTATATGCCCTGTTTGTGAACAGAACTCCCACTTACCTGATGAAGGAGCAGCACTCCGAAAGCTCGTGGCTTGTGCTCCCAAATAATCCTGTTGGACTTTAACCTGGTGTTGTGAGACTTCTTACTCGGTCAAAGAAGACAGAGGGTAGCAGTGGAAGGGTGCGTTTCTGAATGGAGGACTGTGACAAGTGGCGTTCCTCAGGGATCAGTGTTGGAACCTTTGCTGTTTGTAATATATATAAATGATTTGGAGGAAAATGTAACTGGATTGACTAGTATGTTTGCGGATGACACAAAGGTTAGTGGATTTGCAGATAGCGATGAGGACCATCAGAGGATACAGCAGGATATAGATCAATTGGAGACTTGGGCGGAGAGGTGGCAGATGGAGTTTAATCCGGACAAATGTGAGGTGATGCATTTTGGAAGGTCTAATACAAATAGGAAATATACAGTAAATGGCAGATCGCTTAAGAGGATTGATAGGCAAAGGGACCTGGGTAGTACAGGTACACAGGTGATTGAAAGTGGCAATGCAGGTGGAGAAGGTAGTCAAGAAGGCATACGGCATGCTTGCCTTCATCGGCCGGGGCATTGAGTTTAAAAATTGGCAAGTCATGTTGCAGCTTTATAGAACCTTAGTTAGGCCGCACTTGGAATATAGTGTTCAATTCTGGTCGCCACACTACCAGAAGGATGTGGAGGCTTTGGAGAGGGTACAGAAAAGATTTACCAGGATGTTGCCTGGTATGGAGGGCATCAGCTATGAGGAGAGGTTGGAGAAACTTGGTTTGTTCTCACGACGGAGGTTGAGGGGTGATCTGATAGAAGTCTACAAGATTATGAGAGGCATGGATAGAGTGGATAGTCGGAAGCTTTTTCCCAGGATTACTAGGGGACACAGGTTTAAGGTGCGAGGGGCAAGGTTTACAGGAGATGTACGAGGCAAATTCTTTATACAGAGCGTAGTGGGTGCCTGAAACCCGTTGCCGGGGGAGGTCGTGGAAGCGGATATGATAGTGACTTTTAAAGGGCGTCTTGACAAATACATGAATAGGATGGGAATAGAGGTATATGGTCCCTGGAATGGTTGGGAGTTTTAGTTAAGTCGGGTAGCATGGTCGGTGCAGGCTTGGAGGGCCGAAGGGCCTGTTCCTGCGCTGTAATTTTCTTTGTTCTTTGTAATGTTGGAGTAGTATAGAGCATTGGTTAGGCCACAGCTGGAGTACTGTGTGCAGTTCTGGTCACCTCAGTGTAGGAAGGATGTAATAGAATGAGAGGAGGTGCAGATGACTAGGATGTTGCCTGGAATGGGGCATTTGAGCTATAAGGAGAGATTGGATAGGCTTAGATTGTTTTCTCTAGAGGAGAGAAGGCTGAGGGGGGACATGATTGAGGTGTATGATATTATGAGGGGTATGGATATGGTGATTGGGAGCAGCTGTTCCCCTTGGTTGAGGGATCAATCACGAAGGGGCAGAGTTTTAGGGTAAGGAGCAGGAGATTCAAAGGGGATTTGAGAAAAACCTTATCACTCAGAGCGTGGTGGGAATCTGGAATGCACTGCCTGGGAAGGTAGTAGAGGCCGGAAACCTTACAACCTTTAAAAAATATTAGGATGAACACTTGAAATATCATAATATTCATGAATATGGGACAAGTGCTGGGATTAGTGGACTTTAGTGGTAGTTATTGTCAGTGCAGACTCGATGGGCTGATGGGCCTTTTCCGCGCTGTATTACTCTATGACTCTATTGGCAAACAACAACATGAAATGGCAATGAGAAGCATTCACATTTAAGAATGTGTTAGAAAAAGATGTAGTGCCAGACAACTGGTGGATAGCTATTGTAATTCCTATATTTAAAAAGTAGGAAAGAAAATATCCAGAGAATTCTAGACCAGTCGGCTTAGCATCAATTGTGGGAAACATAATGGAATCCTTACTATAGGAGAGTAGAACATCTAGAAACAAGAAATATAACAGAGTCAGCTCAGATTTCTAAAGGGAAAGCGTTGCTTGACCAACTTAATTGAATGATTTGAATCTAACAAAGAGGATGGACAAAGGTGGCACAGTAGATGTAATTTACCTGGATTTTCAAAAGGCCTTCAATAGGGTGTTCCATTACAGACTAATGAATCACATCAGAGAATGGGGGCTCAGGGGATAAGTGGCAGAATGCATTGCCAGCTGGCTTCAAGTCAGAAAACAGAGTGTGGGAGTAAAGGGTAGTTGTTCACAGTAGCGGGAAGTGGTATTTCACAAGGATCAGTGCTGGGACCACGGCTGTTCACAATTTACATTAATGTTTTGGACATTGCAATCAAAAATACAATTTCTAATTTGTGGATAATACAAATTGGAGGGAATAGTCAATACTGAGAAGCACTTCAACAAAATACAGGGGGACATTAATAAACTTGCAGAAAGGGAAAGTCATTGACAAATTTAAACACAGATAAATATGGAAGTTTAATAGTTAATAGAAAGCAAAGCAGCAGGTTAGCATGTGGGGAGAAGGTTTCAACTGCATTGAAAATCAGGAAAAAAGTTAAAAGGAAGGAGAACTCAGGAGATCTAATGAATGGAGGTGTTAGGATTCAAAACAAAGGTATAAAAACTAGCATAAGGGCACTTTATCTGAATGCTTGTAGCATTCTAAACAAGGTAAATGAGTTGACGGTACAAATCATTGCAAATGAGTATGATTGGGTGGCCATTACAGAGACATGGTTGCAGGATGGTCACAACTGGGAGTTAAATATCCAGGGGTATCAGCCTGTTCGGAGGGACTGACAGGAAGGTAAAGGAAGTGGTGTAGCTCGGATATTTAAGGATGACATCAGGATGTTAGTGAGAGATGATAGACGTTCTATGGAGAAAAAGGTTGAATCCATTTGGGTGGAAATTAGAAATAGTAAGGAGAAAAGTTCACTGATAGGCGTAGTCTATAGGTCGCCAAATAATATCACGGTGGGGCGAGAAATAAACAAGGAAATAACTGATGCATTTAAAATTATACAGCAATTATCATGGGGGATTTTAATCTACATATCAATTGGTCAAACCAGGTCGGTCAAGGCAGTCTTGAGGAGGAGTTCATAGAATGTATCCGCGATAGTTTCCTCGAACCGTATGTTATGGAACCTACGAGGGAGCAAGCTATCCTAGATCTGGTCCTGTGTAATGAGACAGGAATAATTAATGATCTCACTGTTCGGGATCCTCTTGGAAGGAGCAATCACATGGTTGAATTTAAAATACAGATGGAGCGTGAGAAGGTAAAATCCAATACCAGTGTCTTGTGCTTGAACGAAGGAGACTGCAATGGGATGAGGGAGGAGTTGGCTAAGGTAAACTGGGAGCAAAAACTTTATGGTGGGACAATTGAGGAACAGTGGAGGACTTTCAAAGCAATTTTTCAGTGTTCAGCAAAAGTATATACCAGTGATAAGGAAGGACTGTAGAAAAAGCTAATCAGCCATGGATATCTAAGGAAATAAAGGAGGGTATCAAATTGAAAGAAAATGCATACAAAGTGGCAAAGATTAGTGGGAAACTAGAGGGTGGGAAATCTTTAAAGGTCAACAGAAAACCACAAAAAAGCTATAAAGAAAAGTAAGATGGATTATGAAAGTAAAGTAGCTCAGAATATAAAAACAGACAGCAAAACTTTCTACAAATATATAAAACGAAAAAGAGTGGCTAAAGTAAACATTGGTCCTTTAGAGGACGAGAAGGGGGTGTAATAACTGGAAATTAGGAAATGGCTGAGGCATTGAACAGGTGTTTTGTGTCGGTCTTCACAGTGGAAGACACAAACAACATGCCAAAAATTGATGACATGAAGGCTATGGCAGGTGAGGACCTAGAAACTATCATTATCACTAAAAAGGTAGTGTTGGGCAAGTTAATGGGGCTAAAGGTAGACAAGTCTCCTGGTCCTGATGGAATGCATCCCAGGGCACTAAAAGAGATGGTGGGGGAAATAACAAATGCACTAGTGGTAATTTGCCAAAATTCGCTGGACTCTGGGGTGGTTCCCGCAGATTGGAAAATAGCAAATGTGATGCCACTGTTTAAAAAAGGTGGACAAAAGGTGGGTAACTGTAGGCTGTTTAGCTTAACTTCTGCAGTAAGGAAAATGCTTGAATCTATCATCAAGGAAGAAATCGCGAGACATCTGAACATAAATTGTCCCATTGGGAAGACGCAGCATGGATTCATGAAGGGCAGGTCACTAATTTGTGACTAATAGTCACTAATTTGACTAATTTGGTGGAATTCTTTGAGAACATTACGTGCACGGTGGACAATGGGGAACCTGTGGTGTGGTGTATCTGGATTTCCAGATGGCATTTGACAAGGTGCCGCATCAAAGACTGCTACATAAGATAAAGGTGTACGGTGTTACGGGTAATGTATTAGCATGGATAGAGGATTGGTTAACTAACAGAAAGTAAAGACGGGGGTAAATGGGTGTTTTTCTGGTTGGCGATCAGTGACTAGTGGTGTGCCTCAGGGCTCAGTGTTGGGACCGCAATTGTTTACGATTTACATGGATGATTTGGAGTTGGGGACCAAGTGTAATGCGTCAAAATTCGCAGATGACACTAAGATGGGTGGCAGAGCAAAGTGTGCAGAGGACGCTGAATGTCTGCAAAGGGACATAGATAGTCTAAATGAGTGGGCAAGGGTCTGGCAGATGGAGTACAATGTTGGTAAATGTGAGGTCATCCATTTTGGTAGGGATAACGCAAAATGGACTATTATTTAAATGGTAAAATATTGCAGCATGCTGCTGTGCAGAGGGACCTGGGTGTCTTTGTGCATGAATCACAAAAAGTTGGTTTGCAGGGGTGCAGCAGATAATTAAGAAGGCAAATGGAATTTTGTCCTTCATTGCTAGAGGGATGGACTTTAAAAACAACAAGATTATGCTGCAGCTGTATAAGGTGCTGGTGAGGCCACACCTGGAGTACTGTGTACAGTTTGGTCTTATTTGAGAAAGAATGTACTGGCACTGGAGGGGATACAGAGGAGATTCACTAGGTTGATTGAGGGTTGGCTTATGAGGAGAGAGTGAGTAGACTGGGGCTGTACTCAATGGAATTCAGAAGAATGAGGGGAGATCTTATAGAAACATATATTATGAAGGGAATAGATAAGATAGAAGCAGGGAAGTTGATTCCACTGGCAGGTGAAACTAGAACTGGGGGGGGGCATAGCCTCAAAATAAGGGGGAACAGATTTAGAACTGAGTTGGAGAGGAACTTCTTCACCCAAAGGGTTGTGAATGTGTGGAATTTCCTGCCCAGTGAAGCAGTTGAGGCTACCTCATTGAATGTTTTTAAGTCAAGGATAGATAAATTTTTGAGCAGTAAAGGAATTAAGGGTTACGGTGAGCGGGTGAGTAAGTGGAGCTGAGTCCACGAAAAGATCAGCCATGATCTTATTGAATGGCGGAGCAGGCTTGAGGGGCTAGATGGCCTACTCCTGCTCCTAGTTCTTATGTTCTTATATTCTAAATGTGGTGTAGTACATTTTGGTAGAAAAAGTAGGAAGGATACTTTTTACTTGGAATGTTCAGGCCTGGATGGGGCAGAGGAACAAAGGGATCTCGGAATATAAATATATCAGTCACTAAAAGTTACTCCACAGGTTAGCAAGATCAGACAAAAAAAATCAAACCAAGTACTAGGTTTTATTCCTAAACCTCTCTCAAATCTTGGTAGCCAACACTAATGCAGGGAAAGGTTGCAGTTTCTGTCACCATATTACAAAAATGATATGCAGGCACTGGAGAGGTCACAGAGAAGAAATGTGCGAGTGTACACATCAGGAAAGGATTGATAAGGCTGGGTCTCTTTCTCCACTGAGGAGGTAACCTAATGGAGATCTTTAAAATTCTGAAAGGTTTTGATAGATTGTCTCTGTATCCAATGTTTCCTCTTGTGGGGATGACCATGTCTCGAGGCATCCAATACAAGACAGTCACCAAGAAATCCAATCAGGAATTCAGAAGAAACTTTTTCACTCAGAGAGTGGTGAGAATGTGGATCTCACTATCACAGGGTGTGTTGAAGTGAATAATATGGAGGCATTTAAGATGAAGCTGGAGATGGCCATGAGGGAGAAGGGGCTGGAGTAGAGCATAAACAATGGTTAGGCCAAGTGGCTTGTTTCTGTGTTGTGTATCCTACATAAGTGCATGTGGTCCTTCAATCCACGCATGAGTATGCTAATCTGGAATCCCACCTCCACATCCATAATTGCTTCACTTTCAATTCAATTGCTAGATATGGTCTTTTTTATTTTGTTCATGGGATATGAGCATTGATGGCAAGGAGAACAATTATCACACATTGCTAGTTGCCCCAGAAAAGGTGATGCCTTTTTAAGTACTTCCCATACAAACTTCAATATTCCTTGCAACACATAAATGAATTTTTTTTAAACACCCTGATATTCCCTGAGATCAGTCACACAAAAGGATTCAAAAGAATTGTCAAATTTGGCAAACTTTTCATCCATTGTTCTTTTTGATTCCTGGGACTCTGTTTTTCATCTGAGAATTACTGAAAAAAATCATTTTGTCAAAACTTTTTGTCTTGCACTCATCAGGACAATCACAAAAATACCAGTGTAAGGGATAATAGCAACTTATTTGGAGCCTGTTCTTTGCAGACAGAAAGACCACATTGTGCCTGTTTCAGCTAAACATAATAAATGACAGCCATTTGATGGTTCATTTCTCCTAGCAATGCCTTGACCATCAGAATCAAGCTGCCTGGTTTAAATTTTCAAACAACGCTTGCCAGTTAACCGTCAATCACCATTAACTGGTGCATTCTCCATGGCAATGCCTCTACCAATTTTAGTCCACTTGCCAATCAGCACTCTCCTCTCATCCAGTATTAAGTTATTCCCCCAATATTAGTATTCTTGCGATTATCCTGATGGGTATAAGACTAAAGCTTCAACAAAATGTCTTTTTTCAGCAATTCTCAAGTTCTGTATTACCAAACGACTATTTGTTTTTAATCTGTAATTTATTTTCCCACTTTCACAGTTGCCTTATGGAAGGGTTAGAGGATTGCTCCTGTATCAGTGACTTCTGTTGTCTGACTGGTCTGTTCTATCAAGAGTACGGGGGTTTCTGTGTCTGTAAACAATCACTGTTTAAAATTTTAATCTTTTATTTCAAAATCTGCTCTGCCAAAGAATATTATAAAAAGTTAATCACTTGATAATTGACATTGTATTTATTTTGAATACTGATTACCCTCATTGTTCTTATTACATTGTACAGAATGATTATTAGTTTTTTTGTTTGTTTGCTTGCAAAAAGGATGCCATGGAAAACCGTGCAGGTAAGAATTTTATTTTGTGTTTAGAAAAATGTAATCCGAAATTGAACAACGGATGTGGGTTAGATTAACTGGCTCAGGGTAGCCAAGTTGTGGAAGCTGTTACACTGCTGTTTGTAACTGTACATGGAAAGTTAGTGGATAGATTTATATACACTAGTTATCTATACACTGGAACAAACTATGTTGCATTGCTTGCAGTAAATGATATTCGAATGCTGTAGGGATCTTCTTGGTCATTTTTTACCCTTGGAACAGTCAATAGTTGTACTTAATTTTTAATGAATTATTGGTAGATATCAGAAGCTTACAATTAAGCTTCAACAACTTATTTTCTGATTATTATAACAAATTAATTAATTTTATTTTATGTATGAATATTGTCAATAAATGGCACACAGCATTGCCAATGCTCCAATTAATTCAGGTACATCTCTGCATTTTAAGTTTCTCAACATGAATCGAAAGCATTAAACCATCTGTGAGTCATGTGTGTTGGCAATGTTGGATAGATTTCTGTTCAAAACTACTCAAATCATGTGCATGCTATTTATTCCTCATTCTTCGAGCATGTGTGCCTACCTCATACCCTTCTGTACTGCTTTTAGCTGACAGCATGCCTCCAAAGATGGTGAGGAGTATGCTAATATTAACAAAATGATTGTGTACAGTTTCTCAAAACTGGAATGTGAGGATGTTTCTTTAACATAATCCAGGGCCATTGAGCTGACTGGCTACTTCATCATAGTTATGCTGGGAAACTGAGTGAGTCTTAAAAAGTTCACATCCATTCTAATTGACTGGAAGGTTGTACATTTCAGTCCCAAGACTGCCCAACACTCAGACTTGCCTGATGGAATTTGTAAGATTGAATGCCACATGGGAAGAGAGATCCTCTGATCTTTGCCTGTTGGAATCCTGTATCTAGTCAAGAGTGAGTATTAACCTTGTTGAGGTACGAGCTTCTGAAAGTTACTGAGGCTGATTAATGGGGCTTAGTCTACAAACTTAGTTGACTTAGGGATGCAAAAACAATCCATATTGGAAATTAAAATAATGTTGCGACAGTATTTAAAAGGGAGGGTAAGGTTAAAGTATACTCAATTGTCAATTAATAGTTAATTAGGGTGAGATATTCATGTTCACTAAATTCATCAGAAAAGTGGTGCAAATATAAAAGTGCTCCATGATTGTATAGCAATGTATCAGACTGAAAAACATCAACTACTTCGCCAAATCTGGTAAATTTGCTGCTATAATTAGCTTTGGCCTCCTCTCAGAGCAGCCAATTCCATAAATTTGTTAACTATGCCTAAAATTGTTCAATATAAACGTTTACCCACTCGGTTCTTAGTTTTAAGACTAGCCCTCTTGTAAAATCCTTGATTTTGTTGAAGGTATATTGTCTGTGTCCTTGAGGGATAGGGTTGAGGTTAGGACAGGGTTTATGGTTAGGACAGGGTTTATGGTTAGGGCAGGGTTTATGGTTACAGTTGGGTTTAGTGTTGGGTTTAGGATTAGGGTTGGGTTTAGGGTTAGGTCTGGGTTTAGGGTTAGGGCTGGGTTTAGGGTTGGGTTTAGGGTTGGTTTACGGTTAGGGCTGGGCTTATGGTAGGGCAGGTTTAGGGTTATGGTGGGGAGGGTTACGGTTGGGTTTAGGGTTACGGTTGGGTTTGGAGTTACGGTTGGGTTTGGGGTTACGGTTGGGTTTGGGGTTACGGTTGGGTTTGGGGTTACGGTTGGGTTTAGGGTTACGGTTGGATTTAGGATTACGGTTGGGTTTAGGGTCTGGGTTGGGTTTAGAGTCCGGGTTGGGTTTATGGTCTGGGTTGGGTTTAGGGTCCGGGTTGGGTTTAGGGTCCGGGTTGAGTTTAGGGTCCGGGTTGGGTTTATGGTCCGGGTTGGGTTTAGGGTCCAGGTTGGGTTTAGGGTCCGGGTTGGATTTAGGGTCCGGGTTGAGTTTAGGGTCCGGGTTGAGTTTAGGGTCCGGTGGATTTAGGGTCCGGGTTGGGTTTAGGGTCCGGGTTGGGTTTAGGGTCCGGGTAGGGTTTAGGGTCCGGGTAGGGTTTAGGGTCGGGGTAGGGTTTAGGGTCAGAGTTGGGTTTCGGGTCAGAACAAAGAAAATTACAGCACAGGAACAGGCCCTTCGGCCCTCCAAGCCTGCACTGACCATGCTGCCCGACTTAACTAAAACCCCCTACACTTCCGGAGACCATATCCCTCTATTCCCATCTCATTCATGTACTTGTCAAGACGCACCTTAAAAGTTACTACCGTATCCGCTTCCACTACCTCCCCCGGCAACGAGTTCCAGGCACCCACCACCCTGTGTAAAAAATCTGCCTCGTACATCTTCTTTAAAACTTGCCCCTCGCACCTTAAACCTATGCCTCCTAGTAATTGACTCTTCCACCCTGGGAAAAAGCTTCTGACTATCCACTCTGTTCATGCCTCTCATAGTCTTGTAGACTTCTATCAGGTCTCCCCTCAACCTCCGTCGCTCCAGTGAGAACAAACCAAGTTTCTCCAACCTCTCCTCATTGCTAATGCCTTCCATACCAGGCAACATACTGGTAAATCTTTTCTGTACCCTCTCCAAAGCCTCCACATCCTTCTCGTAGTGTGGCGACCAGAATTGAACACTATATTCCAAGTGTGGCCTCACTAAGGTTCTATAAAGCGTCAACATGACTTGCCAATTTTTAAACTCAATACCCCCGGCCGATGAAGGCAAGCATGCCGTATGCCTTCTTGACTACCTTCTCCACCTGCATTGCCACTTTCAATCACCTGTGTACCTGTACACCCAGATCCCTTTGCCTGTCAATACCCCTAAGGGTTCTGCCATTTACTGTATATTTCCTATCTGTATTAGACCTTCCAAAATACATTACCTCACATTTGTCCGGATTAAACTCCATCTGCCATCTCTCCGCCCAAGTCTCCAACTGATCTATATCCTGCTGTATCCTCTGATGGTCCTCATCGCTATCCGCAAATCCACCAACCTTTGTGTCGTCTGCATACTAATCAATCCAGTTACATTTTCCTCCAAATCACTTATATATATTACAAACAGCAAAGGTCCCAGCACTGATCCCTGAGGAACACCACTTGTCACAGCCCTCCATTCAGAAACGCACCCTTCCACTGCTACCCTCTGTCTTCTTTGACCGAGTAAGAAGTTTAACAATACCAGGTTAAAGTCCAACAGGGTTATTTGGTAGCAAATGCCACTACTGGCATTTGCTGCCAAATAAACCTGTTGGACTTTAACCTGGTGTTGTTAAACTTCCTACTGTGTTTACCCCAGTCCAACGTCGGCATCTCCACATCACTTCTTTAACCGAGCCAATTTTGTTTCCACCTTGCCAGCTCACCTCTGATCCCATGCAACTTCACCTTCTGCACCAGTCTGCCATGAGGGACCTTCAGTTGGGTTTAGGGTCAGAGTTGGGGTTTAGGGTCAGAGTTGGGGTTTAGGGTCAGAGTTGGGGTTTAGGGTCAGAGTTGGGGTTTAGGGCTAAGTTTGGATATATGGTTCGGGTTGAGTTTATGCTTGGATTTAAGATTAGGTTTGAAGTTTTGGGTTCGGGTTTAATATTAGGATTTGGAGTAGGGTTGGCTTTAGGGTTAGAGGCAGGGTTAAGGCTGGGGATAGGTTTAGGCATGTCGCTACACCATTTTCCCATTTACTGCAGCCTGTTCTCACAACTCCGCTGATTGCCATCAGTTCAGTTGGCTTTCACTGTATTGTCTTCAGTGTTTAAGTCTTTATTCCATCATACAATGACCAGGAAATTCACCCTGACTTTTTGATCAAATGAACAACTGCAGAATTTTAGCTTGTATCCCAAGAGATAGTAATTATCTCTGAATGAGACTGGCTTTAGATTCAGTGACAGTTGTGCGTTTTAATTTCTTTAATTGTTTTCATGTTCAGCCAGTACCCTAGATGTTCAAATGTTTTAAAAATTGGAAGAAGCAAAGTGTGGTTATTGTAATCCTTTGTGACTGTGTTATCTAATAAAGGTGTTCCACTGACAGAGCATGTCCCATTGGTAGCGTCTGCTGTGGCTGTTACTGTGTTGCTCCAGTGGCTTGTCTTGGATATTGTGAAGTGCGGATGAGCTTAATTTTGACTATTCCTCAGCTCTAAATTCTGAACAATATGACAGGGCTATCTCATGACATTAGCACTTTATGTTTAAAAGAAAGTAGCAGTTAATGTATACACCACACACCCAATTCAGATGATTAAAAAGGAGAGAATTTTACGAAAAAATTCTAAGATCCCAGCTAGTGTGAAAATGGGATGATGTGGAGATGCCGGCATTGGACTGGGGTAGGTACAGTAAGAAGTCTCACAACACCAGGTTAAAGTCCAACAGGTTTATTTGGTAGCACGAGCTTTCGGAGCACTGCCCCTGAGTGCTCACCTGATGAAGGGGCAGCACTCTTGAAAGCTCGTGCTACCAAATAAACCTGTTGGGTTTTAACCTGATGTTGAGACTTCTTACTGTGAAAATGGGAGAGTTGCAGATCCGTTTTTTGGGAGAGTTTTTACTCCCAACCTTATGCATTTAGTGCTTGGAAAAATGGGCTAGACTGTTTCTAGCTACTAGAGACAATGGGTGAGGCTTAATTCACCAGCCAGCCTGATCATTCAGCAGAGGGAGATATTCCACATGTGCAGATCTCTGTGGCTGCATATATACAATTCCAACAGCAGAGGCCTGACAGAGAGAGAGAGACCTGTCATGCCTCTGCTGTTGCAGCCAGTTTCACCCCCTCTCTGCAATCGCGGGGGCCCAAAGCCGATCGTGAGCTCCACACAGCCCGAAAATAGCCCCCACTCCCCCACTGTCTAGCCCAAATGTGCCCACCCACCCCTCCCTCCACCGATCACAGGCAGAGCGTTGGCGAGCACCCCCCTCACTCCTCAATTGTGCCACCCTGGCCTGGCCTCACCCCCTCCAGTCCCGTTTCCGCATAGGCCCTGCCCCCTTCAGGTCTGGTAGGCATTGCCAGGGTGCCAAGCTGGCACTGCCCAAGAGGCACCTCCCTTGCCCTCCGCCTCCCCAATGGCCTCAATGGCCTCTGGTTCTACCAGTGTTCCCATTCATGGGAAGCAGGTGTTTTCCTCGCTGCAGAGAACTTTCCCGGCGAGGCCATGAAGCAAAGTGAGCCCGGACGGTTGAGAACCAAGCTTGCTAATTGCATGCAAAACACTATTTAAATACATTTAAATAATTTACTCAGCCACTCGCTGGAAATGAGCAAGAGGCTGACCGCACCGGAAATCCGGCGCCAGTAAGATCGTGAGAGCTGAGAAATCGGGCACAGTCCTGATTTCTTGCCTCTTGCACAGTTTTACCGGATCGCACCGCCCATCGATGGGCAGGGTGAGCCGGTCAGCTAAAGTGTCTGACATTTGAAGTCCTGTATATGTAATACATTTCTGTACCAAATAATATGGATTCAGGCCTGCTGATTCCAGAGCCCCATTTAAACCACAGAAATTGACCGCACAAATGCCTAATACAGCTCTTTAGCCCCATTCCTTCCCCTTGCCCACACCTGTTCTTTTCAAGTATTTATCCATTTCCCTTTCAAAAGTTATATAAATTCTGTTATTGTTAGTGTTTTTAGTTTCATGCTATCTGTGTCCACTCAATGGCCAGTGAAATACTGATTTTACTGTATCAAAAAGCTTTAGAATTTTGAAGATCTCTATCAGATCTACCCTTAACTTCTTCACACTAAGAAAAAGAGCCTCAGTTTCTTCTGGTCTCCCTTTCTATAGAATCATAGTTGTTGAGTTATTTAGGGAGCGTACATAATAAACATCACAGCAATTAAATGGTGGAGATGTTTGAATCAGAGATAGAATTATAACCCTGGGGAGGAATCGGCTACAGTTTCAATACTGGAACCTTCTTTACCATCCACAATGAAACTTGGAGAATAGAGCACCATATAATTCAAAGTATCGGAGGAAGTTGAAGGTAACAATACGTCAGTATCAGAGCAATGGAAGAACTAATAAGAGGATAACTGAGCATTGTTAAACAAAACCTGTTCACCTAAATGAAGTTTTGTGGGAACCAGAGTGCCAGAGTTAGAAATAATTAATAATAAGCCAGTGTCTTATTTGTTTGTCATCTATATCACTGATCTGGATGATAATGTGGTAAATTGGATCAGCAAGTTTGCTGATGATACAAAGATTGGAGGTGTAGTGGACAGTGAGGAAGGTTTTCAAAGCTTGCAGAGGGATTTGGACCAACTAGAAAAATGGGCTGAAAAATGGCAAATGGAATTTAACGCAGACAAGTGTGAGATATTGCACTTTGGAAGGACAAACCAAAGAAGAACGTACAGGGTAAATGGGAGGACTCTGAAGAGTGCAGTTGAACAGAGGGATCTGGGAATACAGGTACAGAGTTCCTTAAAAGTGACGTCACAGGTGGATAGGGTCGTAAAGAGTGCCTTTGGTACATTGGCCTTTATAAATAGGAGTATCGAGTATAAAAGTTGGAGTGTTATGGTAAGGTTATATAAGGCATTGGTGAGGCCGAATTTGGAGTATTGTGTACAGTTTTGGTCACCTAGTTACAGGAAGGATGTAAATAAGATTGAAAGAGTGCAGAGAAGGTTCACAAGGATGTTGCCGGGACTTGAGAAGCTGAATTACAGAGAGAGATTGAATAGGTTGGGACTTTATTCCCTGGAGCGTAGAAGATTGAGGGGAGATTTGATAGAGGTGTATAAGATTTTGATGGGTATAGATAGAGTGAATGCAAGCAGGCTTTTTCCACTGAGGCTAGGGGAGAAAAAAACCCAGAGGGCATGGGTTAAGGGTGAAAGGAGAAAAGTTTAAAGGGAATATTAGGGGGGGCTTCTTCACGCAGAGAGTGGTGGGAGTGTGGAATGAGCTGCCGGATAAAGTGGTAAATGCGGGGTCACTTTTAACATTTAAGAAAAACTTGGACGGGTTCATGGATGAGAGGGGTGTGGAGGGATATGGTCCAAGTGCAGGTCAGTGGGACTAGGCATAAAATGGTTCGGCACAGACAAGAAGGGCCAAAAGGCCTGTTTCTGAGCTGTAATTTTCTATGGTTCTATGGTTCTAAATGAATGGAGCTGCAAGACCCAGTGTTTAGAACATAGAACATAGAAAGCCACAGCACAAACAGGCCCTTCGGCCCACAAGTTGCGCCGATCACATCCCCACCTCTAGGCCTATCTATAGCCCTCAATCCCATTAAATCCCATGTACTCATCCAGAAGTCTCTTAAAAGACCCCAACGAGTTTGCCTCCACCACCACCGACGTCAGCCGATTCCACTCACCCACCACCCTCTGAGTGAAAAACTTACCCCTGACATCTCCTCTGTACCTACCCCCCAGCACCTTAAACCTGTGTCCTCTCGTAGCAACCATTTCAGCCCTTGGAAATAGCCTCTGAGAGTCTACCCTATCCAGACCTCTCAACATCTTGTAAACTTCTATCAGGTCACCTCTCATCCTTCGTCTCTCCAGGGAGAAGAGACCAAGCTCCCTCAACCTATCCTCATAAGGCATGCCCCCCAATCCAGGCAACATCCTTGTAAATCTCCTCTGCACCCTTTCAATGGCTTCAACATCTTTCCTGTAATGAGGTGACCAGAACTGCGCGCAGTACTCCAAGTGGGGTCTAACCAGGGTCCTATAAAGCTGCAGCATTATCTCCCGACTCCTAAACTCAATCCCTCGATTAATGAAGGCCAGTACGCCGTACGCCTTCTTGACCGCATCCTCCACCTGCGAGGCCGATTTAAGAGTCCTATGGACCCGGACCCCAAGGTCCTTCTGATCCTCTACACTGCTAAGAATGGTACCCTTCATATTATACTGCTGCTTCATCCCATTGGATCTGCCAAAATGGATCACCACACACTTATCCGGGTTGAAGTCCATCTGCCACTTCTCCGCCCAGTCTTGCATTCTATCTATGTCTCGCTGCAACTTCTGACATCCCTCCAAACTATCCACAACACCACCTACCTTGGTGTCATCAGCAAACTTACCAACCCATCCCTCCACTTCCTCATCCAGGTCATTTATGAAAATGACAAACAGCAAGGGTCCCAGAACAGATCCCTGGGGCACTCCACTGGTCACTGACCTCCATGCAGAGAAAGACCCCTCCACAGCCACTCTCTGCCTTCTGCAGGCAAGCCAGTTCTGGATCCACAAGGCAACAGCCCCTTGGATCCCATGCCCTCTCACTTTCTCAAGAAGTCTTGCATGGGGGACCTTATCGAGCATCCAAATCTCTTGAGGATTTTGAAGTTAGCAGGGCAAAGCGGCTTGGCAAGTTAAACCGGCTGAGACTTAAAGGTACATCTGGAATAGATCTTACACAAAAATGTCATACATTTTTGGCTGATGATTTAAAGAAAGTAGGCTCCAGAGATGCTTGTTTGTGGCTGGCTAGCTGGGAAAAGAGGCAGATCAGGAGCATGGGGAGAAGGAGAGATTGGACAGATAGAGAGACTGAGGGCATGGGTGTCAGAGATAATGGGTGTAGGAAGGAGAAATGGGGGCAGGAGGGGAAGGAGAATTGGTGAAAGGAGTGAAGGATAGAGAGTGGATTGGGTGGGGACAAGGAATGGGGAGGTAAAATGGGAAATGGAAGGGTTGTAAAGTGAGGTGGGGAACTGGGAAGACAGAGGGGGGATTTTCTGCCACCCCCCTCCCCTCCTTCTGCTTTCTGGATGGTGGGTGGCTCACAATTGGCCACTGGCAAGATCTTACGGTCCTGCTGAGATCTACAGCGTTTTGTATGGCTCACACCCTCTTCCACTGGGGAACCCGCTGCGAGGGGTCACCAACAGCAGGACTGGAAGATCTCAATGGTGGGAAGGGCTGGAAAATTCAGCCCAAAGTGTGGAAGTTGTGGGGAGGGAGGAGAGGTATAGTTATTGGTGGATGGAGGAGACACGAATGAAGAGGAGGGGAACATGAAGTGAATGAATTTAGGGGCAGAATGAGAACTGGGGCAGGAGAAGAGGCAATGGGAGTAATTGGGGGAATTGGGAATGATTGGGAGGAAGGGGAGGGTAGGAGAGGATAAGGGAGTGGAGGGAGATGGAGTTGGGGAAGGGTGACTTGGAAGGGGGTAGGGAGTGGGAGTGCATGGTAGAGTTTGAAGGAAGGGGTTAATGGGAGGTGTCGAGAGGTTCACTGGAGGATCCATTCTTGGTACACATCCAGTTTTTTTATTTTTAAGCTGATTTGCCTGTGCTGATGTTGTTTTAGATTCCCAGTTCCAACTGCAATGTTGCATTAATTTCCAATTATTGGAATTGGTGAACAATAATTGTGAAAAGGCACTTAAATGTTTTCATAAACTATAAAAAATGTTTTTACATGGAAATCATGCCAACGAGTGCCTCCCATATTCAGCGGTTCTTCTACAAATGCATTCACGTTTCAAAGCACCTGCTTAGAAATGCGAATTAAAGGATTCAGACGAATAGATGTATCAATTTATTTCTACACTTCATGAATTACTTCAGGGCCCATCATAATGTTACTGAACCTCGTTTTATTTTGTTTCTTCTGTAGTATGGGAATATCAGTTTTCACAATGAATCATTATGTGCCCACTATTGGGTTAAATAAAGTCCTTTTACTTTATTTTTTCATAGGATGTAGCTGGCTGGGCCAGCATTTATTGCCCATCCCTAGTTGCCCTTCAGAAGGTGATGGTGAGCTGCTGCCTTGAACCGCTGCAGTCCCTGAGGTGTAGTACACCCAGAGTGCTGTTCGGGAGGGAATTCCAGTGTTTTGACCCAATGAGAGCGAAGGAATGGTGATATATTTCCAAGTCAGGATGGTGAGTGGCAGGCACATGGAATCACCACCATCCAGGTGTTGGTGTTCCCATGTGTCTGCTGCCCTCGTCCTTGCAGATGATAGAGGTTGTGGGTTTGGAAGGTGGTGTCAAAGGAGCCTTGGTGAGTGTGCATCAGTGGTGGAGGGAGTGAATGTTTAAGGCGGTGGATGGGGTGCCAATCAAGTGAGCTGCTACGTCCGAGCTTATGTCAAACCTCTTTGAGAGTTTGAGCTGCACTCATCCAGGCAAGTGAAGAGTACTCAATCACACCCCTGACCTGTATCTTGTAGATGGTGGACAGGCTTTGGAGAGTCAGGAAGTGGGTTACTTGTTGCAGGATATATGTATAGGTAGTCCAGTTCAGTTTCTGGTCAATGGAAACCCCCCCAAAGATGTTGATAGTGGGGGGATTCTTCAGTGGATGTCAACGTGCGATGGTTAAATTCTCTCATGTTGAAGATGGTCATTGCTAGTAGCTGTGTGGCTTGAATGTTATTAGCCACTTGTCACTATTTGATGCAAAACAGTCCACTTGATTGGCACTACATCCACAAACATTCATTTTCTCAACTACCGACGAAGAGTAGCAGCAGTGTGTACAATCTACAAGATACACTGCAGCAACTCACCGAGGCTCCTCCAACTGCACCTTCCAAACCCGCAACTCATAGAACCCAGAAGGACAAGGACAGCAGATACAAGGGAACATCACCACCTGGGAGTTCCCTTCCAAACCTGCCATCCTGACTTGGAAATATATCGCTCTTCTGTCATTGTTCTGACTCTACAGGGAGTCAGAATGCTGTAACTCCCTCCCTAACAGCAATATGGATATACCCACATCTCAGAAACTGCAGTGGTTCAAGGTGGTGGCTCACCACCATCTTCTCAAAGGCAATTAGCGATGGGCAATAAACACTGGCCTATCTAGCAATGTTCACATCCTGGAAACAAGTAAGAAAAATGTCTGCTCTTTGATGATTCTTTGTCTTCAGTTCTGTGATAGGCAAATAAACCTGATTGATTTATTAAACATTTTGTAATGTTGATGGTGTACATGGATCTTTTCACTGTAAAACAGTTACTCTGTACTTCAGTTGAATTGAGATCATCTTACTTTTGATACAATCCTTCTATTAATTTTTTAAGTGTTTTAATTGAAGCCAGTATCCCCCAGATGATGATGAACAAATTAGCAAAAAGGGTTATTGTGTCTAGGAATGTTAAGTAATTGGATTAAATTATAATACTTTGCCATCATCAATCTATGGTTCAACTCCCTAAACCATGAATAAGTAACAGTTCAATTTCTTCAGTACCCATTTATTAAATAAAATATTCAAACAATATTCAAGTTAATAATTCTGAAAACTATTTCTCCTCTCTGAAGGCGCTAAGTTGTGCTGCAGTCCCCCAGGCACCAGCCAGTCACAGGTTCCTTCATCCATTCCTTTATCTGCTGGACTGAGTGTCAGCATCATGTTTAGCAGTGGTTAGGGAAAAGCACATGTCTCTCAGATAATCCATACCCTCTCCTCCACTAATACCTAAATCTGTACCTTTGAGTGGGCATCAATGGATCTTTAGTCCTATCCCTGCACTCCTCCCCCCCCCCCCCCCCCCCCCCCGCAACCCTCCCTCTCCCCCCAACCCCCCAATCTCAGTTGAGATCAGCTAATGCAATCCAAAGTAGGATTGTGTTTGGAGACTTCCTACCTGGGCCACGGTTGAGCCTCGTACACACACATAGAACATAGAACATTACAGCGCAGAACAGGCCCTTCGGCCCACGATGTTGCACCGACCAGTTAAAAAAAAAAACTGTGACCCTCCAACCTAAACCAATTTCTTTTCGTCCATGAACCTATCTACGGATCTCTTAAACGCCCCCAAACTAGGCGCATTTACTACTGATGCTGGCAGGGCATTCCAATCCCTCACCACCCTCTGGGTAAAGAACCTACCCCTGACATCGGTTCTATAACTACCCCCCCTCAATTTAAAGCCATGCCCCCTCGTGCTGGATTTCTCCATCAGAGGAAAAAGGCTATCACTATCCACCCTATCTAAACCTCTAATCATCTTATATGTTTCAATAAGATCCCCTCTTAGCCGCCGCCTTTCCAGCGAAAACAATCCCAAATCCCTCAGCCTCTCCTCATAGGATCTCCCCTCCATACCAGGCAACATCCTGGTAAACCTCCTCTGCACCCTCTCCAAAGCCTCCACATCCTTCCTCTAATGTGGGGACCAGAACTGCACACAGTACTCCAAGTGCGGCCGCACCAGAGTTGTGTACAGTTGCAACATAACGCTACGACTCCTAAATTCAATCCCCCTACCAATAAACGCCAAGACACCATATGCCTTCTTAACAACCTTATCTACTTGATTCCCAACTTTCAGGGATCTATGCACACATACACCTAGATCCCTCTGCTCCTCCACACTATTCAAAGTCCTCCCGTTAGCCCTATACTCAACACATCTGTTATTCCTACCAAAGTGAATTACCTCACACTTCTCCGCATTAAACTCCATCCGCCACCTCTCGGCCCAACTTTGCAACCTGTCTAAGTCTTCCTGCAAACTACGACACCCTTCCTCACTGTCTACCACACCACCGACTTTGGTGTCATCAGCAAATTTGCTAATCCACCCAACTATACCCTCATCCAGATCATTAATAAATATTACAAACAGCAGTGGCCCCAAAACAGATCCCTGAGGTACACCACTTGTAACCGCACTCCATGATGAATATTTACTATCAACCACCACCCTCTGTTTCCTATCCGCTAGCCAATTCCTGATCCAATTTCCTAGATCACCCCCAATCCCATACATCTGCATTTTCTGCAGAAGCCTACCATGGTGAACCTTATCAAACGCCTTACTAAAATCCATATATACCACGTCCACTGCCTTGCCCCCATCCACCTCCTTGGTCACTTTCTCAAAAAACTCAATAAGGTTAGTAAGGCACGACCTACCTGCCACAAAACCATGCTGACTATCACAAGATGAGCTATCAGCACTGTTTCTGAGCTGGACCGTTCTGGTTTTCTCCCAAATTGGTAGAGAATTTACCCAATGAACCTAACTCAAAAGAAGTTTTTACTGTGATTGCTCCTGCTTTAGTTTTATTGCACACCATTTCAGATGTGCTGCTTTTAACATTAATTTATTAGATTCGTTTTGAGACTAATTTGAGTTGATGCTCTACATTACACTAATGTTAACAATTGGAGTTTTAACGTTACGGAGGTTGCAACGCACCATTAAAGATGGTAAATAAAATGAACATTTGCTTCATTGTGTATTATATCTATTGCTCAAATCTTCTTACGTAACAAGATATCTGTTTATATTTCTGAATATTAATGCTTAGTTTTTGAGAGTTTAATGCACCCTCTGTTTAACAGGACTGGCAGCATCGTTGTCCCGTGGCGTCTGTAATCAGTGATGATGCTGCAAACAGGCTGCAACCTGGTTGCTGAGCAACTCAGCAGAACTTGCTGAATCTGGTGGGGGTTGGCAGAACACTGGCTGTAATGGTGTGAGGAGGGGCTGGTGGGCATTGTGGACATTGATGACTGACATTCATTCCCTTGTGCAGGAAGCTGCTGAATAAAGCAGGATATATACCACATGGTCACTCTGCTGTGGGATGACCGCTCAGTATAGACTGATCACTTCTCGCTGTGACAGGAGTTGATCACTTGTTGTGATGAGGAATGACAGCTCGCTAACTCTGCTGGGAACTGCTCAATGACTTTGCCTTCTTAGGCCTCCCTTTCTTTCCCTTTCAACTCCACCTTTTTGCTGAGACCAGTTGGGCAGAGATGCCTCCAGCCTGGCCTTTGCAGTGTTTCTTGTGGTTAATGACTGTGGTAGTAGTCCCACCCCCCTGGGACTTAGTGTACATAGATTATTCTTTTTTGTTAGAACAGTTCCATCCATTTTGTAACTGGGTGCTAGAAGGACCACAGAGCGGCCTGATTTGACTTCCTCGATTTTTCCCTCCTCTCCACTCGGTGCTCTTGCCTTTGGTGGTCCAGCTGAGATCAGGAATTCAACATGTGGAGAATCGCAGAGCACAACCTGTATCCTACTACCCCTTGAAGCAGCCATTGGTACATCGCCAGGCAGCCAAATGTTTCCATGGAACAAAACTGTGCTGATGCTGTTAACAACTTGATCAGGGATTTCCTTCAAAAAGCTGAGTTTGAGATCTCAGCCACCATTTCTGAATGTGCTGCCCCAGATATTAAACACAAGCATCTCCTGTTCTGCTCAACCAGGCAGGAACTGTTGGCTGCATGAAGTCAGAATGGAGAGAAGCAGAGCTTTGTGTGCTAGACCGGCTGTGCAAGATGAATGTGCTTCTTTTAACTGTTGTGTGTGGTGTAGGGTAGTTTGTGTGGCTAATGTCAGCTGAGGATGTCTGCTTTAATGTTCATTCACTTGATGAAAATATTGCTGATGGAATAAAACTGAATGAGGGGAAATTTCCAGGGGTAATTGCCATCACTGATGGATATTGCAGAAGGAGACAAGGAAACTCAACTGCAGTTTATGTTTGAGGTTAATAAAGTTAACTGGTCATTTGATGAAGCAGACCCAGATCACTTCATGCCGAGTGCTCCATGCTCTGTATCTCCTGCCTCAAATAAGTTTTACAGGAGACCTACAGATGAAGATAAACCTACAAAAATCTAGTGAGAATGGGTGAGCATGTATCCATCAGTGAAGTCTGCTACCTGTGGAAAATGATAGAAGTTCATTGATATTAACACACTGTTGTTAAATATGGTTAGCCAGTGCAACAGCAATGCTCTTAAACTGCTTCTCTTTTCCTTCTTCTCTTAGACAGACCACATTGGTCGTTTATTTCTTGGCCTTCACAGGAATGGTGGCCTTTACATTCACACTTAACCTGGGTCACCTATGGGTTGTCTTTCTGACTGCTGGGATGTTAGGGTAAGTAGCAGCATTGTCTTTATTCTGCTGGATTATAGATTCATGGAACATATTTGAGGTGTTTGAAAATGGTTAAGACAAGTTAAGAAGGTGAGAGCCTTGATTTTATTATTGGAGAAATAGAGTACAAAATCAGGAAAATTTTTAAAATCAATATAAATGTCTGTTTGATCCCCAGCTGGAGTTTTGCATTCAATTCTGGGTTCCACACTTTAGAAAGATTGTTGTAGCCTTGGAGAGAGTGCAGAGGAGACATCACAGAATGATACCATGAAGAGATTAGAGAAGCCAGGTTTGTTTACTTTAGAGTAGAGAAGGTTAATGCAAGATTTTTTTCAAAATCATGAATGGTTATGATAGGATAAATAAGAGAAAACTGTTTCCAGAAGGACACCGATTTAAAGTACTTAATCAGAGAAACCATACAGTGGAGAAGAGGCTATTTGGCCCATTAAGTCAGCACTGACTCTCTGTTTCTTACCCAGGCCTTCTGCCCCAACCTATCCCTGTAACCCCACACATTTCCCATGGCTAATCCATCTAACCTACACATCTTGAGACACTAAGGGGCAATTTAACATGGCCAATCTACCTGACCCGCACATCTTTGGACTGTTGGAGGAAACCGGAGCACCAGAGGAAACCCACACAAACAGCAGAAAGTGCAAACCCCCATACAGACAGCCATCCAAGGCTGGAATTGAACCCGGGATCCTGGTGCTGAGAGACAGCAGTGCTAACCACTGTGCCACCGTTGGTGGTAAGCTCCACCAAGGTGGTGGGGGGGTTGGAGTTTCTTTTTCCTGCTAAATCCATCAGAAGAGTCCATGGAATCTTGATGTGAACAAAAATGAACCAGACCTCAGCTGGAATAACATTGGAGCAGCAGTCTTTGTTGTTTTTCATTTTTCTCTCCAATTGGTGATGGTTCATACATGGATTCTACCATAGGGTACCAGATGATAGATAGAACACGGAACATAGAACAGTACAGCACAGAACAGGCCCTTCAGCCCACGATGTTGTGCCGAGCTTTGTCTGAAACCCAGATCAAGCTATTTCCTCCCTATCATCCCGAAGTACTCCATGTGCCTATCCAATAGCTTCTTAAATGTTCCTAAAGTTTCTGACTCCACTATCACTGCAGGCAGTCCATTCCACACCCCAACCACTCTCTGAGTAAAAAACCTACCTCGGACATCCTTCCTATATCTCCCACCATGAACCCTATAGTTATGCCCCTTGTAATAGCTCCATTCACCCGAGGAAATAGTCTTTGAACGTTCACTCTATCTATCCCCCTCATCATCTTATAAACCTCTATCAAGTCTCCTCTCAACCTCCTCCGCTCCAAAGAGAAAAGCCCAAGTTCCCTCACCCTTTCCTCATAAGACCTACCGTCCAAACCAGGCAGCATCCTGGTAAATCTCCTTTGCACTCTTTCCAGTGTCTCCACACTCTTCTTATAGTGAGGTGACCAGATGCTTTTGGGATGGCAATGAGGACTTCATCAAGGTCAGAATAGAACTTTCCCTTCACATCTTCATTGGAGTAAAGGGTTGGGGCATACGCGCTGATGATGGAGCCACTTTGATTACAGCTGAGCTCTAGGTTAAGGGTCATGAGTCTTTCATTTATGGAATTGAGGAGTTCTGGCAGCGCATCCAAGATCCTATTCCAGATTTCAAATCAACTCCATGGACACAAAGGTCACTGTTAGCCTCTCCTTTCTGGTAGAAGGTTATCCCATACTTGTTCCTTCAGCTGCACTCCTGAGGAAGGTGTGTCCCACTGAGGGTGATGATGTTAATTTAGAGTTTTGTTGGATCATGAGATGATTACAGATCTTCTTTCTAAATGGTCACTCAAGATTATCTTTCAGTGATCTAATGTACATGCAAATCACCCTTAACAAAGTGTTTTTGCCTCTTCAATGTGTCATCTCTAACATTCTGCTCTGAGTCAAAATGTTTGTTGGTTCAAGGCCTATTCCAGGACTTAAACACAAAATAGGTAAACACAGTGTCCAACTGAGTGAGGGTTTTGGTGTCAGGGGGGCAGTACATAAGGAGAGTATCAGTGTTGGAGGGCCGTACTGAGGAAGGGAAATAGTGTCAGGGGCAGTACTGAGGGAAGGTTTCGGTGTCACGGGGGCAGTACAGAGGGAGGGTTTCAGTTCAGAGGGGCAGTACAGAGGAAGCGTTTCGGTGTCACGGGGGCAGTACGGAGGGAGGGTTTCCGTGTTGGAGGGGCAGTACAGAGGGAGGGTTTCCGTGTTGGAGGGGCAGTACAGAGGGAGGGTTTCCGTGTTGGAGGGGCAGTACTGAGGGAGGGTTTCAGTGTCAGAGGGGCAGTACTGAGGGAGGGTATCATATCAGAGGGGCAGTACTGAGGAAGGATATCAGTGTCAGAGGGCAGTACGGAGGGAGGGTTTCAGTGTCAGACGAGTAGTACGGAGGGAGGGTATCAGTGTCAGAGGGGCAGTACGGAGGGAGGGTTTCAGTGTCAGACGAGTAGTACGGAGGGAGGGTATCAGTGTCAGAGGGGCAGTACGGAGGGAGGGTTTCAGTGTCAGAGGAGCGCAGAAAATGGGAGTGGAATATTCCCCCACAAACTGAAATCTCATCATGAAAGTTTGAGAGTTAAATTTAATTTAGTTTCTAAAAATTTGGAAATAAAAATCTAGCTTTAATAAAAGTGATAATGAAACTGTCAGATTGTTGTAGAAATAAAAACAAATGGTTAGTGTGGTAAACCACTGTTAGCTTATTGCCTGTGTGTGTGACATGCCTGGACACGTCCCTGCCGGGGACTCCTCCCACCCCCCCCCCCCCCCCCCCCCCCCGTGGTCCAGGTATAAAGGCGACTGCTCCCCACTCCTCTGCCTCAGTCTGGACCAGTTCATCGGCATGGGTGTGCTCCAAGTCTTTTGCTAATAGAAGCCTATTTGTTCTTGCATACAAACTAGTCTTTGCTTGATTGATAGTGCATCAATTTTATTAGCAAAAGTTTTGGGATGGAGCAGATACTGAAACCCGACAAACTTGAATTGGACCCTCCAGCTGTAGGAGCCTCTAACAGCTTCAATCACTGGCTGCGCTGTTTTAAAACTTTCCTCACCTCCTCCTTCGTCGTCCGGACCGAAACCGACAAGCTACACATGATCCACGCCCGGGTAAGCGATCAAATATTCTCGATGATTAGAGACGCTGAAACTTACAAGGATGCGATCGAACTTTTAAAAGGCCAGTACAACAAACAGTCTAATGAAATCTACGCCAGACATCTTCTGGCTACTCACAGACAACAGCCAGGAGAATCGGGTGATGACTTTCTGCGTGCATTGCGAGCACTTGGCAGGGCCTGCAGATGCAAGACCGTAACAGCCGCCCAAAACACTGAGGACTTAATCAGAGATGCCTATGTCACAGGTATCAGGTCAAACTATATAGAACATAGAACAGTACAGCATAGAACAGGCCCTTCGGCCCACGATGTTGTGCCGAGCTTTATCTGAAACCAAGATCAAGCTATCCCACTCCCTATCATCGTGGTGTGCTCCATGTGCCTATCCAATAATCGCTTAAATGTTCCTAAAGTGTCTGACTCCACTATCACTGCAGGCAGTCCATTCCACACCCCAACCACTCTCTGTGTAAAGAACCTACCTCTGATATCCTTCCTGTATCTCCCACCACGAACCCTATAGTTATGCCCCCTTGTAATAGCTCCATCCACCCGAGGAAATAGTCTTTGAACGTTCACTCTATCTATCCCCTTCATCATTTTATAAACCTCTATTAAGTCTCCCCTCAGCCTCCTCTGCTCCAGAGAGAACAGCCCTAGCTCCCTCAACCTTTCCTCATAAGACCTACCCTCCAAACCAGGCAGCATCCTGGTAAATCTCCTCTGCACTCTTTCCAGCGCTTCCACGTCCTTCTTATAGTGAGGTGACCAGAACTGCACACAATATTCCAAATGTGGTCTTACCAAGGTCCTGTACAGTTGCAGCATAACCCCACGGCTCTTAAACTCCAACCCCCTGTTAATAAAAGCTAACACACTATAGGCCTTCTTCACAGCTCTATCCACTTGAGTGGCAACCTTTAGAGATCTGTGGATATGGACCCCAAGATCTCTCTGTTCCTCCACAGTCTTCAGAACCCTACCTTTGACCCTGTAATCCACATTTAAATTAGTCCTACCAAAATGAATCACCTCACATTTATCAGGGTTAAACTCCATTTGCCATTTTTCAGCCCAGCTTTGCATCCTATCTATGCCTACAACAGCCCTCCACCTCATCCACTACTCCACCAATCTTGGTGTCATCAGCAAATTTACTGATCCACCCTTCAGCCCCCTCCTCTAAGTCATTAATAAAAATCACAAAGAGCAGAGGACCAAGCACTGATCCCTGCGGCACTCCGCTAGCAACCTGCCTCCAATCCGAAAATTTTCCATCCACCACCATCCTCTGTCTTCGATCAGACAGCCAGTTACCTATCCAATCGGCCAACTTTCCCTCTATCCCACACCTCCTCACTTTCATCATAAGCCGACCATGGGGGACCTTATCAAACGCCTGACTAAAATATCCGACAACGACTGCTGGAACAGGGTGGGCTGGACCTACAAAAGACTGTGGTGCTTGCCGACTCGTTAGAGGTGGCCTTCCGTAATCTCGAGGCCTACACCCCTGACCACGGGGGCGCATCGTGGACACCGCGGCTGCCACCACCTCTGTACTCGGGAGGGCCACAGGCCTACGCCATACCACGGCCCACCAATGACCAGACCGCTGCGGCAGTCTTCGGAAGCCCGAAGTGCTACTTCTGCGGCCTGGGGAAGCACCCCCGACAACGCTGCCCGGCGAAGGATGCGATCTGCTCCGGGTGTGGAAAAAAGGGCCATTACGTGAAGGTATGCAGGGCGAAATCGACCTCCAAGCCCAGTAGTGCCGCGTGTGACCCGCGGGGGCCGCCATCTTGGGCGCCGGTAGCCGCGTGCGGGCCACCATCTTGGACGCCATGAGCCGTGCGGGCCGCCATCTTGGATGCCATCAGCCGCGTGTGAGCTGTGCGGGCCGCCATCTTGGACGCCGTCAGCCACGTGCGACTACTTGCAAAATCCAACGGTGGCTTCGATTACGCTGGACCAATCCAGGCCTCACCAACTCGCCAGGTCCATGATGGACATGGAGGTAAACGGTCGCATTACAAACTGTTTATTTGACTGTGGGAGAATGGAGAGCTTTATTCACCCGAACACAGTGAGTCGCTACGCCCTTTCAGTACTGCCAGTGAAGCAAACGATCTCCATGGCTTCAAAGTCCCACTCGGTGGATGTCCTCGGGTACTGCGTGGCGACCCTGACTGTACGGGGCACAGTGTACAAAAATTTCAGGCTCCTCGTGCTGCCAGAACTCTGTGCTGCCGTACTCCTGGAGCTAGATTTCCTGAGTCACCTTCCGAGCGTCACCATGGAGTATAATGGGCCTTTTCCCCCGCTCTCCGTTTGCAATCAGCAGTTCTTAGATCGCCCACCGCGCACCACCTGCAGCCTCTCGACCCTTAAAGTGCCCCCCCCCCCCCCCCTTCACTGTTTGAAAATCTCACCCCCGATTGCAAGCCCATCGCCACCAAGAGCAGACGGTACAGTGCTGGAGACAGAGCTTTTATCAGGTCCGAAATACAACGGCTCCTAGGGGAGGGAATCATTGAGGCCAGTACCAGCCCCTGGAGAGCCCAAGTAGTAGTTGTTAAAACTGGGGAGAAACATCGCATGGTCATTGACTACAGTCAGACCATTAACCGATACATGCAGCTGGACGCGTACCCCCTCCCCCGCATATCTGACATGGTTAATCAGATTGCGCAATATCGGGTGTTCTCCACCATTGACTTAAAATCTGCATACCACCAGCTCCCTATCCACCCGGAGGACCGCCAATATACTGCCTTCGAGGCGGATGGCCGCCTCTATCACTTCCTTAGAGTCCCCTTCGGCATCACCAATGGGGTCTCGGTTTTCCAGCGTGAGATGGACTGAATGATAGACCAGAACGGGCTGCGGGCCACCTTCCCATACCTGGATAACGTCACCATCTGCGGCCATGATCAGCAGGACCACGACACCAACCTCCACAAATTCCTCCACACCGCTACATTCCTAAATCTGACCTATAAGAAGAAGTGCGTATTCCGCACACACCGCCTCGCCATCCTTGGTTGTGTTGTGGAAAACGGGGTCATCGGTCCCGATCCCGACCGCATGCGTCCCCTCCTGGAACTCCCCCTCCCCACCAGCCTCAAAACACTGAGGAGATGCCTGGGCCTCTTCTCGTATTACGCCCAGTGGGTCCCCAATTATGCGGATAAAGCCCGTCCGCTCATCAAATCCACCTCTTTTCCCCTGATGGCAGATGCCCGCCTGACCTTCGACCGCATCAAAGCAGACATCGCGAAGGCCATGATGCATGCTGTAGACGAATCCATCCCGTTCCAGGTGGAGAGCAATGCGTCTGACTTCGTCCTAGCCGCCACCCTTAACCAGGCAGGCAGACCCGTGGCCTTCTTCTCACGAACCCCCCAAGGCCCTGAAATTCGACACTCCTCTGTCGGAAAGGAGGCCCAAGCCATAGTGGAAGCTGTACGGCACTGGCGCCACGACTTAGCTGGTAAATGATTCACCCTACTCACGGACCAACGGTCAGTTGCATTCATGTTTAATAACACGCAGCGGGGCAAGATCAAAAACGATAAAATATTGAGGTGGAGAATCGAGCTCTCCACCTACAATTACGACATCTTATACCGGCCCGGGAAGCTCAATGAGCCCCCAGACACCCTGTCCCGGGGAATATGTGCCAGCACACAAATAGACCAATTGCAGACTCTCCACAACGACCTCACCAGGTTTTTTCACTTCATTAAAGCCCGTAACCTGCCCTACGCCATTGAGGAAGTCAGGTCTACAACCAGGCACTGCCAGGTCTGCGCAGAGTGCAAGCCGCACTTCTATCAGCCAGACAGAGCACACCTCATAAAAGCCACCCGCCCTCGAACGCCTAAGCGTCGAGTTCAAAGGCCCCCTCCCCTCTTCTGACCGCAACATATACTTCCTCAACATGAAGGAATAGGGCCTATAAAAGGTGAAGGCGGGAAAATCAGTACGGAACCAGTAGAAATGGCAGAGGTGCTTAATGAGTATTTTGCCTCGGTTTTCACAGAGGAGAAGGACATGGGTGGATGTACTGTGGGCTTGCGGTGGACTGAAAAGATTGAGTATGTGGACTTTAACAAAGAGGTTGTGCTGGAATCTTTCAATGGCATCAAGATAGATAAGTCGCCGGGTCCGGATGGGATGTACCCCAGGTTACTGTGGGAGACGAGGGAAGAGATTGCAGAGCCTCTGGCGATGATTTTTGCGTCGTCGATGGAGACGGGAGAGGTGCCGGAGGATTGCGGATGTGGTTCCTATTTTCAAGAAGGGGAATAGGGATAGCCCAGGAAATTACCGACCGGTGAGTCTAACCTCAGTGGTTGGTAAGCTGATGGAGATGATCCTGAGGGACAAGATTTATGAGCATTTAGAGAGGTTTAGTATGCTCAAGAATACTCAGCATGGCTTTGTCAAAGGCAGATCGTGCCTTACGAGCCTGGTGGAGTTCTTCGAAAATGTGACTAAATGTGGTTTATATGGATTTTAACATGGCATTCGATAAGGTCCCCCATGCAAGGCTTCTAGAAAAAGTGAGAGGGCATGGGATCCAAGGGACTGCTGCCCTGTGGATCCAGAACTGGCTTGCCCAAAGGAGGCAGAGAGTGGGTATAGATGGGTCGTTTTCTAAATGGAGGTCGGTCACCAGTGGTGTGCCCCAGGGATCTGTTCTGGGATCCTTGCTGTTTGTCATTTTTATAAATGACCTGGATGAGGAAGTGGAGGGATGGGTTGGTAAGTTTGCCGACGACACGAAGGTTGGTGGGGTTGTGGATAGTCTGGAGGGATGTCAGAAGTTACAGAGGGACATAGATAGGATGCAAGACTGGGCGGAGAAGTGGCAGATGGACTTCAACCCAGAGAAATGCGTAGTGGTCCATTTTGGCAGGTCAAATGGGATGAAGGAGTACAATATAAAGGGAAAGACTCTTAGTACTGTAGAGGATCAGAAGGACCTTGGGGTCCGGGTCCATAGGACTCTAAAATCGGCCCCGCAGGTGGAGGAGGTGGTTAAGAAGGCGTGTGGTGTGCTGGCCTTTATCAATCGAGGGATTGAGATTAGGAGTCCGGGGATAATGATGCAGCTATATAAGACTCTTGTCAGACCCCACTTGGAGTACTGTGCTCAGTTCTGGTCGCCTCATTACAGGAAGGATGTGGAAAAGATTGAAAGGGTGCAGAGGCGATTTACAAGGATGTTGCCTGGATTGAGTGGCATGCCTCATGAGGATAGGCTGAGGGAGCTCGATCTTTTCTCCTTGGAGAGACGTAGGATGAGAGGAGACCTAATAGAGGTGTATAAGATGTTGAGAGGCCTAAAAGGTAGGGATATGTTCGGCACAACTTGTGGGGCCGAAGGGCCTGTTTTGTGCTGTAGTTTTCTATGTTTCTATGTCATTGACGAATATTCACGTTTCCCCTTCGCTATTCCCTGCCCGGATATGACCTCGGCCACGGTCGTCAGGGCCCTGCACAGCCTCTTCACCCTGTTCGGTTTCCCTAGCTATATCCATAGCGACTGGGGATCCTCCTTTATGAGTGATGAGCTGCGACAGTACCTACTCTCCAAAGGCATAGCCTCGAGTAGGACCACCAGCCTCAGCCCCGGGGGAACATAGAACAGTACAGCACAGAACAGGCCCTTCGGCCCACGATGTTGTGCCGAGCTTTATCTGAAACCAGGATCAAGCTATCCCACTCCCTATCATCCTGGTGTGCTCCATGTGCCTATCCAATAACCTCTTAAATGTTCCTAAAGTGTCTGACTCCACTATCACTGCAGGCAGTCCATTCCACACCCCAACCACTCTCTGCGTAAAGAACCTACCTCTGATATCCTTCCTATATCTCCCACCACGAACCCTATAGTTATGCACCCTTGTAATAGCTCCATCCACCCGAGGAAATAGTCTTTGAACGTTCACTCTATCTATCCCTTTCATCATTTTATAAACCTCTATTAAGTCTCCCCTCAGCCTCCTCCGCTCCAGAGAGAACAGCCCTAGCTCCCTCAACCTTTCCTCATAAGACCTACCCTCCAAACCAGGCAGCATCCTGGTAAATCCCCTCTGTACTCTTTCCAGCGCTTCCACATCCTTCTTATAGTGAGGTGACCAGAACTGCACACAATATTCCAAATGTGGTCTCACCAAGGTCCTGTACAGTTGCAGCATAACCCCACGGCTCTTAAACTCCAACCCCCTGTTAATAAAAGCTAACACACTATAGGCCTTCTTCACAGCTCTATCCACTTGAGTGGCAACCTTTAGAGATCTGTGGATATGGACCCCAAGATCTCTCTGTTCCTCCACAGTCTTCAGAACCCTACCTTTGACCCTGTAATCCACATTTAAATTAGTCCTACCAAAATGTATCACCTCACATTTATCAGGGTTAAACTCCATTTGCCATTTTTCAGCCCAGCTTTGCATCCTATCTATGTCTCTTTGCAGCCTACAACAGCCCTCCACCTCATCCACTACTCCACCAATCTTGGTGTCATCAGCAAATTTACTGATCCACCCTTCAGCCACCTCCTCTAAGTCATTAATAAAAATCACAAAGAGCAGAGGACCAAGCACTGATCCCTGTGGCACTCCGCTAGCAACCTGCCTCCAATCCGAAAATTTTCCATCCACCACCACCCTCTGTCTTCGATCAGACAGCCAGTTACCTATCCAATCGGCCAACTTTCCCTCTATCCCACACCTCCTCACTTTCATCATAAGCCGACCATGGGGGACCTTATCAAACGCCTTACTAAAATCCATGTATATGACATCAACTGCCCTACCTTCATCAACACACTTAGTTACCTCCTCAAAAAATTCTATCAAATTTGTGAGGCACGACTTGCCCTTCACGAATCCGTGCTGACTATCCCGGATTAATCCGCATCTTTCTAAATGGTCGTAAATCCCATCCCTAAGGACCTTTTCCATCAATTTACCAACCACCGAAGTAAGACTAACCGGTCTATAATTACCAGGGTCATTTCTATTCCCTTTCTTAAACAGAGGAACAACATTCGCCATTCTCCAGTCCTCTGGCACCATACCCGTGGACAGCGAGGACCCAAAGATCAAAGCCAAAGGCTCTGCAATCTCATCCCTTGCCTCCCAAAGAATCCTAGGATATATTTCATCAGGCCCTGGGGACTTATCGACCTTCAGTTTATTTAAAACTGCCAGGACATCCTCCCTCCGAACATCTATTTCCTCCAGCCTATTAGCCTGTAACACCTTCTCTTCCTCAAAAACATGGCCCCTCTCCTTGGTGAACACTGAAGAAAAGTATTCATTCATCACCTCGCCTATCTCTACTGACTCCATACTCAAGGTAGAGAGGGAGAACGCGACAGTCTGGAAGGCCGTTTTACTAGCTCTGAGATCTAAAGGTCTTCCAGTCACCCACTGGCAAGAGGTCCTCCCTGATGCACTACACTCGATTAGATCACTCCTTTGCACAGCTATCAATGCTACCCCTCATGAAAGAATGTTTGTTTTCCCCAGGAAGTCCTCCTCAGGGACCTCACTACCGTTGTGGCTGACGTCCCCAGGCCCTGTCCTGCTCCGGAAGCACGTGAGGACCCATAAGTCGGACCCCCTGGTCGAAAGGGTCCAACTCCTCCACGCCAACCCCCAATACGCCTACGTGGCGTACCCCGACAGGCGGGAGGACACGGTCTCTATTCGAGACCTGGCACCCGCAGGTGCCCCAGGGACCACTACAACCCACAACCCCACACCCCCAACCCCCAACGTTGTCCATGCAGCACCAGGGCCACAGCACGCTCCCCTAGCCCCCGTATACAGCACGCCTGAGCCCCAGGAGCCGCCACCTCACACCCGACAATCTGAAGGGACTACAGACGACTTGAGCGACTACAACCTGGCGCCTGATCTAACACTGCGGCCACCTGAACCGACACCACAACCGGCACTACGGTGATCACAGCGGCAGATCAAGCCCCCAGAGAGACTAAATTTGTAATTCTGTAAATATCGTTCCACCCACCTCACCCCCGCCGGACTCTTTTTTAAAAACAGGGGGTGAATGTGGTAAACCACTGTTAGCTTATTGCCTGTGTGTGTATGACATGCCTGGACATGTCCCTGCCGGCCCTGCCCGGGACTCCTCCCCCCCCGGTCCAGGTATAAAGGCGACTGCTCCACACCCCCTTGCCTCAGTCTGGACCAGTTCATCGGCATGGGTGTGCTCCAAGTCTTTTGCTAATAAAAGCCTATTTGTTCTTGCATACAAACTAGTCTTTGCTTGATTGATGGTGCATCAGTTTGTTAATGTGCCCGCTGTCTTTACCCCCACATAATTGCATCTCTAGTGGTCTCGCGAGTGGCTTTAAACTGTTTGATGCAGCAGTTCAAAAAGGCAACTCAATTACACCTTCTGAAAGTAAAAATGGATTGGTAGTAAACACCAGCCTTTCCAGTGATGCTGACATTCCAGGCATGTTTTTGTTCACCAAGTTCATTGTGTGATAGTTGTTTGCTAAGTTTACTGTTGTTTCTCATGTTATCACCTCTCCCTTCCTGTTTCATTTTTAGTTTCTTTATGACGGGTTACCTGCCACTTGGTTTTGAGTTTGGTGCTGAACTTACATACCCTGAGTCTGAGGGAACATCTTCAGGTCTGCTTAATGAATCTGCACAGGTAAATAAACACTTGCACATCCATTCTGCTAATATCCAGATGGTGGTGCACATTGGGAAAAGAAGAAGGCCACTTGGCTCCTCAAACCTGTTCCACCATTCAATAAGATCATGGCTGATTTGATTGTAACCTTAACCCCACATTCCCGCTGACCGCCAATAACCTTGCACCCCCTTGTTAATCATGAATCTATCTCGCTCTGTCTTAAAAATATTCCAAGATTCTGTTTCCACTGCTTCTCCGCTCACCTGATGAAGGAGCAGCGCTCCGAAAGCTCATGATTCCAAATAAACCTGGTGTTGTGAGACTTCTTACTGTGCCCACCCCAGTCCAACGCCGGCATCTCTACATCATGACTGCCTTTTGAAGAAGAGAGTTCCAGAGACTCACCACCCACCCCACCCCCCCCCCCCCCCCGGAGAGAAAATATTTTGCCTCATCTCAGTCTTAAATGGGCGACCCCTCATTTTTGAACAGTGACCCCTAGTTCTAGATTCTCCCACAAGAGGAAACATCCTCTCCACATCCATCCTGTCAAGACCATTCAGGATCTGATATATTTCAATCAAGTCACCTTAGTCTCCTAAACTCCAGCAGATACAAGCCTGTCCTGTCTAGCCTTTCCTCATAAGACAGCCCGTCCATTCCTGATATTAGTTTAGTAAATCTTCTCTGTAATGCTTCTAACGCATTTACATCTTTTCTTAAATACGAAGACCAGTACGGTACACAATACTAATTTCCTGAGCAAATGAAGCATAACCTCCTATTTTTGTAATCAATTCCCATCACAATAAATGATAACATCCTATTAACTTTCCTAATTACTTGCTGTACCTGTATACTGGCCTTTTGTGATTCATGCACTCGGACACCCAGATACCTCTGCACATAGAGCTCTGCAATCTCACCAGTAATATACTGGTGGCATGGTAGCACAGTGGTTAGCACTGCTGCTTCACAGCGCCAGGGACCTGGGTTCGATTCCCGGCTTTGGTCACTGTCTGTGTGGAGTCTGCATGTAATCATGGGGGACTTCAACATGCACATTGACTGGCAGACTCAAGTCGGTAAGGGTGGAATGGAGGAAGAGTTCTTAGAATGCTGTCGGGATAGTTTCCTTGAACAGCATGTTACGGAACCGACGAGGGAACGAGCTATTTTGGATCTGGTATTGTGTAACGAGGTAGGTAGAATTAAGGATCTTATTGTGAAGGACCCTCTTGGATCTAGTGACCACAATATGGTCGAATTTCTGATTCAGATGGAAGAGGAGAAAGTTTGGTCTCAAACCAGTGTCCTCTGTTTGAACAGAGGGAAATATGATAGGATGAGGGATGAATTGGCTAAGGTAGACTGGGAGAGCAGGCTGGCAGGTAGGATAGCTGAGGAACAGTGGAGGATTTTTAAGGAGATCCTTTTCAGTTCTCAGCAAAAATATATTCCAGCAAAAAACAAGGATTGTAAGAAAAGGGAGAACCAGCCATGGATAACGAAGGAAATAAAGGAGAGTATTAAAATAAAAACAGCTGCGTACAGAGTGGCCAAAAATAGTGGAGAAACAAGTGATTGGGAAAAATTTAAGAAACAACAAAGAGAGACTAAGAAAGCGATAAAGAAAGGAAGGATAGACTATGAAGCTAGGCTAGCAATTAATATAAAAGATGATAGTAAAAGTTTTTATAAATATATAAAAAGGAATAGAGTGGCTAGAGTGAATGTTGGACCCTTGGAGGACGAGAGGGGGGAGTTAATAGTGGGAAATGAGGATATGGCTGAGTCTTTAAATAAGTTTTTTGTGTCGGTCTTCACGGTGGAGGACACAAATAGTTTGCCAAATATTAACGATAGAGGGTTGGCAGCAGGAGAAATACTTAATACGATTAATGTTACCAGAGAGGCAGTGCTGGGTAGACTAATGGGACTGAAGGTGGACAAGTCCCCGGGTCCGGATGGAATGCATCCCAGGGTATTGAAAGAAATGTCAGAGGTAATAGTGGATGCGTTAGTGATTATTTATCAAAACTCGTTGCATTCTGGGGTAGTGCCGGTTGATTGGAAAACGGCTAATGTTACGCCGCTGTTTAAAAAAGGAAGGAGACAAAAGGCGGGGAACTATAGGCCGGTCAGCTTAACGTCTGTAGTAGGGAAAATGCTGGAATCCATTATTAAGGAGGAGATAGCAGGGCATCTGGATAGAAATGGTTCGATCAATCAGACGCAGCATGGATTCATGAGGGGAAAGTCGTGCTTGACAAACATGTTGGATTTTTATGAAGATGTGACTAGGGCGGTTGATGGAGGAGAACCGGTGGATGCGGTGTTTTTGGATTTCCAAAAGGCGTTTGATAAGGTGCCCCATAAAAGGCTGCTGAAGAAGATTAGGGCACACGGAGTTGGGGGTAGTGTGTTAAAGTGGATTGGGGACTGGCTATCCGACAGGAAGCAAAGAGTCGGAATAAATGGGTGTTTTTCCGGTTGGAGGAAGGTAACTAGTGGCGTGCCGCAGGGATCGGTACTCGGGCCGCAACTGTTTACCATTTATATAGATGATCTGGAGGAGGGGACGGAGTGTAGGGTAACGAAGTTTGCAGACGACACAAAGATAAGTGGAAAAGTGAATCGTGTGGAGGACGGAGAAGATCTGCAGAGAGATTTGGACAGGCTGAGTGAGTGGGCGAGGATATGGCAAATGGAGTATAACGTTGATAAATGCGAGGTTATACACTTTGGAGGAAATAATAACAAATGGGATTACTATCTCAATGGAAACAAATTAAAACATGCTACCGTGCAAAGGGACCTGGGGGTCCTTGTGCATGAGACGCAAAAGCCCAGTCTGCAGGTACAACAGGTGATCAAGAAGGCAAATGGGATGTTGGCCTATATTGCGAGGGGGATAGAATATAAAAGCAGGGATGTCTTGATGCACCTGTACAGGGCATTGGTGAGGCCGCAGCTGGAATACTGTGTGCAGTATTGGTCCCCTTATATGAGGAAGGATATATTGGCATTGGAGGGAGTGCAGAGAAGGTTCACCAGGTTGATACCGGAGATGAGGGGTTTGGATTATGAGGAGAGGCTGAGGAGATTGGGTTTGTACTCGTTGGAGTTTAGAAGGATGAGGGGGGATCTTATGGAGACTTATAAGATAATGCGGGGGCTGGATAGGGTGGAGGCGGAGAGATTCTTTCCACTTAGTAAGGAAGTTAAAACTAGAGGACACAGCCTCAAAATAAAGGGGGGTCGGTTTAAGACAGAGTTGAGGAGGAACTTCTTCTCCCAGAGGGTGGTGAATCTCTGGAATTCTCTGCCCACTGAGGTGGTGGAGGCTACCTCGCTGAATATGTTTAAAGCGCGGATGGATGGATTCCTGAGCGGTAAGGGAATTAAGGGTTATGGGGATCAGGCGGGTAAGTGGTACTGATCCACGTCAGATCAGCCATGATCTTATTGAATGGCGGGGCAGGCTCGAGGGGCTAGATGGCCTACTCCTGCTCCTATTTCTTATGTTCTTATGTTCTCCCCATGTCTGCGTGGGTTTCCTCCAGGTGCTTGGTTTCCTCCCACAGTATGAAAGACGTGCTGGTTAGGTGCATTGACCCAAACAGCTGCCGGAGTGTGGCGACTAGGGGAATTTCACAGTAACTTCATTGCAGTATTAATGTAAGCCTTACTTATGACTAATAAATAAACTTTATATACATTTTTATTCTTCCTGCCAAAATGCACAACTTCACATTTGCCCATATTATACTCTATTTGCCAGTTTTTGCCCAATCACTTATCTATATCCCTTTGTGGCCTCACTATGTCCTATTCACAATTTACTTTCCTATCTTTGTGTCATCAGCAAATTTAGCAACCATACCTTCATTCCTTCATCCACGTCATTTATATAAATTGTAAAATGTTGAGACCCGCGCACTGATCCCTGTGCCGCACCATCCCTGTGCCACACCATTCTATCACATCCTGCCAACCAGAAAGAGACCTATTAATGCCAGTTTTCTGTTTCCTGTTAGCTAACCAATCCTGCATCCATCTTCTTTTGTCACCTTCCAGCTCTGTATAGGATTCATGCAGCACTGGGAGAGTGTTGGAATAGAGTATGTGTTTTCCTCCCTCTTTTCCCATTTAAGCTCTGTTCTCTGCCTATCCTTAATTTCTTTCTTGTTTCTTAATGTTACAGCAAAGTCAGAGGACTGTGTTTAATCGGTGGGAAGGCAGATCTGTGGATCTGGAAATTAGGCCACTCTGCCATTGACATGTCTGCTACCAGCCAGCATGTCCTCACCTTGTGAATGGTGGGGAGGTGTCTGGTGTGTCCCTTGTCTGTGGCTCAATTGAAGCCCTCAAATAGGCAATTAATGCTCAATTAAACCTCTCCTCTTAATGCCCCTCTGATTTAACAAGCATCATGAGAGGCCGCCCGCTGTGTCCCTCGCCACCCGGGAGCTATACCCTCCTCCGTGCCCCCGGCATGGTTATCATGACTGATTTTTGCTTTTAAAAAGCAGTAGTAATTCCCGCTGGCGTGATGTCACACCGGCAGGGGGGAGCATTCACGGTGTCAAACACAACAGCACAAAGCCTTTTAATAAGATTTAAATACATTTCAATTCATGCTAATTGGGTTCACACCCTTTCTGGACGTGAACTGATTACATCGTTGGTGGTGAAGATCTCAAACCGAGAACTCGCCGGCACAAACCCATTATTGTCCTCTCATGAGATTTAGCCGCATAATGGGATTTGCACCCACGGCAAACAGGCCCACTAAATCTTACCCGTAATGTTCAAGCTTTTAAAACCCAAGCTTGGTGTCTCCTTGTCAGTTTCTCAATTAATCTAATTGTTTCTCTTTTTCACCAATGGTTTATAACACTACAGTTGCAAATTGAACTTTTGGAAAAAACAAAGTGATAATATCTGGGGCCAGTCTTTTTGATTTATACTCAAGGCTCCATGATCAAATGCAGCCTTGTCTGATCCCCAAAAACTTACACATTTGAGAATATGTTGCCAAAGAACTTAACTTGTGTGTTTTTTGGTTTTAGGTTTTTGGAATTACTTTTACCATTGCACAGGGTAAACTGATTGATCACTTTGGAACTGTGGCAGGAAACATTTTCATTTTTGTGTTTCTCTTTGTTGGAACTATTATAACAGGTAAGATAATGGTGGTAAGGAAATCTTAACAATGCACTTTGGAAATTATAGTCAGATCAGACAAAGTCAACATGGTTTTATAAAAAGGAAATTATTAATCACCATCCTGGAGGTTACCATTGAGCAGAAATTGAACTGGACCCCAGTCTTATCAATACTGTGGTTACGAGAGCAGATTGAAGGCTGGGAATTCTGCAGAGAGTAACTCATCTCCTGAGCCACCAAAGCCTATTCACCATCAACAAGACGCGAGTGAGGAGTATAATGGAATACTTTCCACTTGCCTGGATGAGTGCAGCTCCAACAACACTCTGGCAGCTTGATAACATAAGAACACCACCACCTGGAAGTTCTCCTCCAAGTCACTCACCATCCTGACTTGGAAATATATCGTAAGAAGTTTAACAACACCAGGTTAAAGTCCAACAGGTTTATTTGGTAGCAAAAGCCACACAAGCTTTCGGAGCTCCAAGCCCCTTCTTCAGGTGAGTGGGAATTCTGTTCACAAACAGGGCATATAAAGACACAGACTCAATTTACATGAATAATGGTTGGAATGCGAATGCTTACAGCTAATCAAGTCTTTAAGATACGAACAACGTGAGTGGAGAGAGCATCAAGACAGGCTAAAAAGATGTGTATTGTCTCCAGACAAGACAGCCAGTGAAACTCTGCAGGTCCAGGCAAACTGTGGGGGTTACAAATAGTGTGACATGAACCCAATATCCCGGTTGAGGCCGTCCTCGTGTGTGCGGAACTTGGCTATCAGTTTCTGCTCAGCGACTCTGCGCCGTCGTGTGTCGCGAAGGCCGCCTTGGAGAACGCTTACCCGAATATCAGAGGCAGAATGCCCGTAGCCGCTGAAGTGCTCCCCAACAGGAAGAGAACAGTCTTGCCTGGTGATTGTCGAGCGGTGTTCATTCATCCGCTGTCGCAGCGTCTGCATAGTTTCCCCAATGTACCATGCCTCGGGACATCCTTTCCTGCAGCGTATCAGGTAGACAACGTTGGCCGAGTTGCAAGAGTATGTACCGTGTACCTGGTGGATGGTGTTCTCACGTGAGATGATGGCATCTGTGTCGATGATCCGGCACGTCTTGCAGAGGTTGCTGTGGCAGGGTTGTGTGGTGTTGTGGTCACTGTTCTCCTGAAGGCTGGGTAGTTTGCTGCGGACAATCACCGCTCGACAATCACCAGGCATGACTGTTCTCTTCCTGTTGGGGAGCACTTCAGCGGTCACGGGCATTCGGCCTCTGATATTCGGGTAAGCGTTCTCCAAGGCGGCCTTCACGACACAAGACGGCGCAGAGTCGCTGAGCAGAAACTGATAGCCAAGTTCCGCACACACGAGGACGGCCTCAACCGGGATATTGGGTTCATGTCACACTATTTGTAACCCCCACAGTTTGCCTGGACCTGCAGAGTTTCACTGGCTGTCTTGTCTGGAGACAATACACATCTTTTTAGCCTGTCTTGATGCTCTCTCCACTCACGTTGTTTGTTTCTTAAAGACTTGATTAGCTGTAAGTATTCGCATTCCAACCATTATTCATGTAAATTGAGTCTGTGTCTTTATATGCCCTGTTTGTGAACAGAATTCCCACTCACCTGAAGAAGGGGCTTGGAGCTCCGAAAGCTTGTATGGCTTTTGCTACCAAATAAACCTGTTGGACTTTAACCTGATGTTGTTAAACTTCTTACTGTGTTTACCCCAGTCCAACGCCGGCATCTCCACATCTTGGAAATATATCACCATTCCCTCACTGTCACTTGGTCAAAATCCTGGAATTCCCTCCCTAACAGCACTGTGTGGGGGCGTACACCACAGAGATTGCAGTGCTTCAAGAAGGCAGCTCATCGCCACCTTTTCGAGGGGCAATTAGGGATAGGAAATGAATAATAAATGACCCTCCCTTGAATTAATCATTTTTTTTAAATTTAGGACAAAGCAATTCACTTGATCCGCCATTCAGTTCTGGTCAGACCCACCATGAGCACTATGTCGAGTTTTACTCAGGTGCACCATGTCCAGTACTGACCACTGAGGCACAGAGAGATATTCATGTTTCAAACAGGACCACTGATCGAGTTATGTGAACAGATTGCTGAAACTTGGATTTCTCCTTCAGGAGATTCTGACTTTGTTTAAGATAATACAAAAATATGATACTGCAGATGCTGGAAATCTGAAATAAAATCAGAAAATGATGTAAATACTCAGCAGGTCTGGCAGTGTTAATGGCCGGGATTTCACCAGCCCCTGCCCGCTAATTATATTTAGTTGTATTAAAATGAAGTTCCTGTCCTTCCTGGGTGGGAACCTCATTGCATCACTGGCAGGGTGGGGTATTCTGAAAATGGGATGTCGCTGGGGAGATTCTCATTTGCCAGCTCTTGTGGGATCTTGCACCTACATTGAGCTTCGAGTGTTGTAGGATCTGCATTCATAGAGTCATAGAGGTTTACAGCATGGAAACAGGCCCTTCGGCCCAACTTGTCCATGCTGCCCTTTTTTTTAAAACCCCTAAACTAATCCCAATTGCCCGCATTCGGCCCATATCCCTTTTGTCCAGACAAATCGAAAGTATTCCTTCACATTCCTGACTTGTGCCTTTATAAATGGTGGACATGCTTTGGGGAGTCAGGAGGTGAGTTACTTGCTACAGGATTCCTACTCTTTGACCTGCTCTGCAGGCCACAGTATTTATTTGGCTAGTCCAGTTCAGTTTCTGGTCAATGGTATCCCTGAGGATGTTAATAGTGGGAGATTTGTGATGGTAATGCTATTGAATGCCAAGGTGAGATGGTTAGATTCTCTCTTGTTGGAGGTGGTGATTTCCTGGCACTTGTGTGTTGGAACAGTGACCAGACTTCAAAAGTTCTTAATTTGCTGAAAAACACTGAGGCATCCAATGTCCATGAAAGGTGCTATTTAAATTCCAGTCTTTTCTTTTTGTATATTATCTGCTAGTCCCTTGCTGAAAAAAGGGACTTGTCAAAGCTTTTGGTCTAGCACTCATCACAATGCTTTGTAAGAATCCCGATATGGGGGAAAGCAACAAATTATACTGGAAGCGAAGTGAATGCTGATTGGTTGGCAAGTGGATGCTGATTGGTAGAGGCTTTGGGTAAGGATGACATTTCCTTCCCTAAAGGGCATTACTAAATCTGATGGATTTTTCAAACAATGGTTTCATATCCATAGAGATTCATTTTCAATTCCAGATTTATTAACTGAGTTTAAATTCCACCAGCTGCTGTGGTGGGATTTGAACCCGTGTCCCAGAGCATTGGCCTGGGCCTCTGGATTACTTGGCCAGTGACATTACCATGATGCCACCATCTCCCCTGAGTTCATGCATCAATTTCCCTCTCTATTTCTGAGTATCCATAAAAGTTCTGTCCTAATACTAATGACATTACGGGTTAGAGGATAGTATGGGAAAATGTCACTGAGGTAGATAATCAGCCATGATCTGATTGAATGACGGAGCATGCTTGAGGGGCTGAATGGCCAACTCCTGCTCCTGATTCCCACAATAGCTCAATCCCTAGGTCCTCCAAACACTCCAGAGCTGTAATGGAAGTAACATTTACTCACAATATGTCATCTTCACACACCTCTTTTTCTCCTGAAAAGCATATAGCTAGGAATGTCAAGTTCCCATCATAACTAAATGTATGCCATAGTCTGTGTTGGAGCGACTATGTCACATACTTCCGCAGTAATTAATGCTTCTTATTACTCTCCAGCTTTGCTTTCACATACATTGCACACAATCCTGACTCCAAACTTTCAAAATGTTTGTCTGATCTTAACTCTATATAAGGGAATATGTATTCAGTGAATTAATCTTTTCTCTGATTTTCTGATATAGTTTCTTCTTTCCCTTTACAACAGTGATTTTATCTCTTACTACATCAGAACCTGATTTTTTTACCTGTCTTCTAGAATTGCCTAGGTCTGGATTTTGTTGTCAATGGTGAAGTGACAATACTCACCGCTGACCTCAAAGAAAACCATCCACAAAGATCCAATAATCTCTGTGGCATGGATTTCACCTTTCCCAACATTAGAATTTGGCACCAAGTCAGGGGAATTTCCAAGCATCCAACAGTGATTTCATCGAGCAGGGTAAGCAGTCAATCAAATTGAAGTACTGTCACAGACAGCAAGTCCGGAAGTAAAATGCACTGATTATCCTTCCGTTTTTTCAGAGAGTGAAATAAATGATTGCAGCGTTAGAAGCTGAAGAATGGAAAGAATTGACATGGCATACACACAAAGTTAGGTTCCTACAGCCAGATAGGTTCTTTATCAATCTTTTTAACTTAGTGTGTCCTTAAAAACCCAGCTACACTGCAACAACGAGGTGTCACATTTTTGGGGGATATTAACAGTAATATTACAGTATAAAAAGCCAAGTTCTCGCCAGTTGTTTTCTGACTGATTACATTCTGTGGGGAATTTGACCGCACATCCTATGGAAAAGCTGGAATCACTGACAGCAGTTCAGTTACATAAATGTGGACTCCAGAAGTTGTTGTTGGTGTTAAAGGAGTATGATGGTGACCCTGAGTTTCACTGTCAGTAATATACAAAATCTGGTTCATAGAATCTGTAGCATGCAGCAGATCATTCAGTCCAACTGCTCTTTGCTGGTGTTTAACTATACATTAGCCATTCTAATTCTGATCCCCTCTAATCACACCCTGCCCTCGTGTATCCCTCTATTCCCCTCCTGCCTCATGTATGCTTCAAGCTTCCCTTCAAATGTGTTAAAAATATCTGCTTCAGCCACTCCATGTTTCACATTTTCTGTTAAGTGATAGTGACTGTTGTAATGAAAATCTCCCCAGTATGGGGCCTAATGTTGCCTCCCATCAGTCTAAACCCTTCAGCCTCCTAATGCCCCATTTCCTGATCTCATTAAAAGTCATTTTTCAGATTTACCTTTTGCCTGTGTATAATCACATATGCTTCCACAGCGAGGGTTAAAGCCTGGTCCCCTATTACCTCACTGGTGGGAACAGAGGCCTTGAGGCCACTCCCCAAGATGGGTGGCACGGTGGTTAGCACTGCTGCTTCACAGCGCCAGGGACCTGGGTTCAATTCCCGGCTTGGGTCACTGTCTGTGCGGAGTTTGCACATTCTCCTCGTGTCTGTGTGGGTTTCCTCCGGGTGCTCCGGTTTCCTCCCACAGTCCAAAGATGTGCGGGTTAGGTTGATTGGCCATGCTAAAATTGCCCCTTAGTGTCCTGAGATGCGTAGGTTAGAGGGATTAGTGGGTAAATATGTTGGGTTATGGGGGTAGGGCCTGGGTGGGGTTGTGGTCGGTGCAGACTCGATGGGCCAAATGGCCTCTTTCTGCACTGTAGGGTTTCTATGATTCTATAGGTCGGGAGCAGGGGGTACCCGTTGGGCAGTAGCACCCTGGCACTGCCCACCAGGCACCATGTCCACTGGGAAATGCCAAGGAGGCAGGGCCTACTGGGGTGGGGGGGGGGGAGCGATCGGTGGTGGTGGGGGTAAGATCCACTGCCACTGTGCTTAGGGAGTGGTAGGGTTGGGAGGGAGTTGGGCGATCAGGGCTGGCCCGGGAGGGGAGGTGGGGGGAGTGTGTGCTGAGGTCGGGGCTGGCCTGGGGAGGGTGGTGGGGAGCAGGGTCAGGAAAGCTGGCAATTGGATGGGGGAGGGAGAGGAAGCCAGTGATCGAAGGGGGGGGGGCACAGGCAGGGAAGCAATTGGGAAGCCGACGATGGGTGGGGCGGGGGGTGGGTAGGGCGCAGTGAGCATGCACCGATCTCCCTGCTGACAGACCGCCACATGTGCAGTGGCCCACTCAGCACGCTCATGCCAGCCTCTCGGGCAGGATTACACCCCGCCCTGCCACCTTTACCAGTGTGAATCCCCTGGCGGATGCTGAGGAGCACTGAGTGCCAGAAATCCATCCCACTAAGAACACCTAAAAAACAGGCGGGAAAATCTCCCGTTTTAGATTTAGATTAAATCTCCCCCCCTCCCCCGGAGATCTGTAAGGCTTGTGTGTCCTGACACTGTCTCCAAGCCTTCAATATCTCAGTGATCAGTACTGGGCACTGAACTCTCAGTGGAACCTGACCAGAACGTTACACAGCTTCACTATCACTTCCTCCCTCTCGCCTTTTACTGTTTTGGCAACATGGTTCTTTTTGCTTTGATTGTTGCCCTGCAATGATTGGGCATTTTAAGTATTTAATTTATTAAGTTTGTCCGGTTTCAGCACCATTTGTGTTTGTTACCTATCTTTCCTGCTTATGTGCAGTTCTGCCAACTTACTTATTTTGCCATGCTTTTGATGTAATTGATGATCTGCTTGCTCTGTTAAATAATGGAGTTGTGTTGTGCTCATATAGTGTTGATGCTGGATTTCTCCAGAATCAGTCTGCACAGTGTTCTGTTTACATAATGGATTATTCCATGATTATTTACGTTGGTGTTAAAAGGCCCTGGGATCACTGTGCTTAGACTGGATTACTTGAGGATCACTATTTCTGACTTTGAATTTTATTTTTAGCAAGAAGAACAAAGAGCAGGAAAAAAGAAATAGGAAATAAATTAACAATGTGATTATTTGATTTAACAGCAATAATTAAATCAGACCTCAGGAGACAGAAGGCAAACATGCATGCCCCACAAGACACGGTGAGTAAAGCCTTGCCTCCGGCCTTAATAATTCAGGCATGCTTGGCTTTGTTTGGGTAAAATTTATTCTGCTGAATTATTTCAAAATAAATGTCACTCTTACCTTGTTCTCTGTACCACCTCCAATCACCAACTGTCAAACAAGTGATCAATGTTAAGTGCCACACCGTTACTTGACTACAGATTCTGTTCACTGCCTCTGCATATATTGCGCTAGCCACACAACCCTAGTTAATGCTAAAATTAATATTTTTTTAAAATTAGCATCTTTGTAAAAGCTGATAACACTAGCTTTGAAATCTCCCATCATTCCTCCTAAGCAACCCTTTAACGACTGTTACCCAATCAGAGATTCAGCTGGAAAATCCTGTTCTTTATTTCTTAATTCGAGAATTGTGCAGTGAGAACACTGGAATGTTTGGAATCACAAGAACACTTCTTGTGCTTACATTCTATCATTGTGTCAAGCTGTTTCCAGGTTTGAATATGTAAAGGTAGCACACAATTAGTGGGGATCGTTCAACATTAAAATTCTCCAATGTCCTTTGCAGAATCCAACACAACCTTAATGAAGGTGACAGACACTGTCTCTGTAATGATAGCTCTGTCCCTCCAGCTATTCAGATTATTCTTTCATTTTATGAGAAGTAGGAATGCTCATGTGTGGACTTGTGAAAAAGATACTGGCCGGAATTCTCCTGTCCCACTAGCCATGGGAATTGTAGTGGGGGGGGGGGGGGGGGGGGTGCGGGGAGAGGGAGGAGGTCGCAACATGCAAAGGTCCATTGACCTGAGGCAGGATTCTCCGGTTTTGAAGTGAACGCGGTCGGAGAATCCCGCCCATTAACTCTTCCAATGAAGGATCTTTGTTCAAGCCTGTTGGGAAGGCCATTTTGAATCCCGTTGGCATAAAGTGACTCTGCCTTTGCTCAGTGTCTGTTGTAGGTCTAAAACTAACGCAGAATTAGTTACTCATCTCCTCACGTTCAGCTCTCGCATCAACTCTCTCTGCAAACATTGAATTAGTTAGCTGAGAACAACAGCAACATTTCTACTGAATCAAACTGGTTACAGGCTCTGTTGTGTATCTGCAGTTCTTTGATTGGAGCTGATAGATGAGCATGTTGTTGAGCCTGTCTGTTCCCCTTGCTATGTTTTAATGGCCATTTCCCCAGGTTCAACTTTCCTCTCATGATGGGATTTTTAAAAAGTTAAAAGAATGTTGTCCCAAGGAATCTGAAGCCTTTATTCCCAACTGTAGTGGAGTTTAGAAGACCGATTTGGACCTTCCCTGCCTAGTGTGAATGGGGTAGGCATGTGGTTGATTGTGTGGTCGGAAACTTCCCACTTTCTATAAACAACCATTTTATCTGCCAGATAGTCAGTAGTTCAAATCATTCAGTCCCTGACACGATCCACAGGTTCTCAAGACACTATCCACAAGATCATACACAGAATTGGAACTGCCAGTGGCACCATTTTGAATCCCCATCAGGCATGGTTCAGGCTTAATTTCTAATTATTTGAAGGTTTCCTGTGGGTGAGTGGAGTTCTTTCACTACCCTGTACTTCCCTCCACCACCCACGACCAGCATCACCTCCATTTCTATCCTGACACTCGCCTTCCATTTGGGTCCTTTGTGTCCCTAGCAGTAGTCTCTCCCCCCTTCCATTGACCTGGTAACAATTCCAACGAGGAACAGATTGGAGTCTGACCTCGCAAATGCCCCAGTATTTCTTTACCAGTACTCTCAAGGCCATTCATTTCTAGCCCATTCCTAATCCCACCCTAGTTTCAACTCATATCTTCTCTCAGATAGAAAAGCTGTATTTGGCCAATTTGAAAAAATCCACTTCTATGGGCGGAATTTTATGAGAAAAATTCGAAGTGTCCAGCTAGCATGAAAATGGGAGAGTCTTTACTCCCAATCTTATGCACCTAGTGCATGTAAAAATGGGCTGTTTCTAGTTACTAGAGGCAGTGGGTAGGGCTTAATTCACCAGCCAGCCTGCTCTAGCAGCAGAGGGGGCTATTGTGCATGTGCAGACCTCTGTGGCTGCACATGCGCAATTGCAACAGCAGAGGCCTGACAGATCACTATCACAGGGGCCCGCGGCCAATAGAGAGCCCCACACCAGCTGAAAATATCGTCCATGCCACCTCCACCCCCCCCCCCCCCCCCCACCACCCAGACCGATTCAGACCCCCAACGATCACAGCTGCAGAGCGGCAGTGGGCTGCCTCCCCCCCCCCCACTGATCGCAGGCAGAATGTGCAGCGGGCCTCCCCCACCGATCGCCAAGTGTGCAGCAGGCCCCCCATTCCCTCCCCCACCGATCGCAGGCAGAGTGCACAGCGGGTCCCTCCTCCCTCCCCCACCGATTGCAGGCAGGGTGCGCAGCGGGCCGTTTCTCCCCCCCCCCCCCCCCCCAATAATCATGCGGCCCCCTCGGGCCCTGCCCCTCATAGGCCTCACCCCCTCATCAGCCCCGCCCCCACAGTGCCAATGTGCCCGGTGGGCATTGTCGAGGTGCCAGGCTGGCACTGTCCAAGGGACACCCCCTTACTCTTGACCTTCCCTGGGCCTTCAATGATCTTCAGTTCTACTGGCGAGGCCAACATGACTGTTCCCCGTTCATGGCGAGCACCCCCCACCCCATATGATGGTGTGAAACACACCCCCTTGGGTATTTTTTTGGCAGAGTGTGATAAGATCTGGAGAGAAAACAGAAACACGCTGGTTTTGTTTGTTTCTCCTGGGACTATGTCTAAATTAATTGATCAGCATTGGGCTTTGTGGAGTCCTTTCTATCGTCATGGTCTGTCACTTATCTGGCTCTTAATAACCAGAGTTTCAAAGTTGACAATGCTGACAGAGCTATTTGGTAGTGGTTGTTTCTGTTGGATGATATGGTCTTGTGCATGACTTCTGTATGCAGCTGCTCCTCTAGCAGAAATGCAGCACTGACTATCAATTGACGTTTGAACACTAATGTCTAATGATGTGTAGCGTGTGTATTACAGAGCATAGGAGCAAATCACCTTCTCGATTACGGTTCTGCAGCTTCCACGATTTCCTCATTCATCTTGCCTCATCGGTTGTTGTCGTCAGAGGTAGGAATTAGAATCACCTTTTACATAATGGTTGACTTTAGGTTGGAGTCACCTATTCTAACAGCTGACAGTAACCAAAACTGTGAAGCAATACCGAGCAAGTGTCAGGAATACACTGGAACACCCTCCTTAGCAGTATTAATTCCACATGGACTGTAGCGGTTCAAGAAGGCAGCTCACCATCACGTTCTCGAGGACAGTGAGGGATGAGCAATAAATGCCGGCCTGGCCAGCGAAGCCCACATCCCATGAAAGAATTTTTAAAAACTCATGTTTGCCAGTCACACGTAGCTCTGGAGTGAAAGATGCACTATGTAGAGTATCCTGTACTAGACAGTGTGCTTGCTCACTTAATCCACCCTGCCTGTGTAAGTATCACTGCCTCAGAGTAATTCAATGTTACTTATCTTATGGTAGTAATGAATAGTTCTGTGGTTCCTAACCTTTTATATGCCACAGTATGCCTCTATACTATAAAACAAAATTGTGGCTTACTTCTTATTTTCTCCAAACTGCCCTCTAGGAAAAGACTCCTTTGGGCCGATCGGAGAGAACAGGAAGCACAGGTTTCCTTGTTTTACTGTGCATGTGTGGATGCCAAAATGCTGATTTCTGCCATAATAATGCTGAGTATGAAAGCTTCAGTGCGAACTATCGCAAAACCTGGGGCATTGGAAAAATGTAAACAGTACAATATAACTGTAAACTGTATAAAGGGAACCTTGATTTCCTTAAAAACACAGTTCGCAAATAAAATGTATCCAGTTCATACAAGATTGAATAGTTTGAAACCGTCACCAACATGAACGGTGACTGTTTCTCACCACAGATGCTGTCTGATTATCTGAGTTTTTCCAGCATTTTTTTTTCTTCTTATATCAGAGTTCCAGCATCTGCAGCATTTTGCTTTTGGATTATTATTTTGAGTACTGTTACCTCAAGTACAAAAATAAGGAATAAGAAAAAAGCAGTAACATGATTAAAAAAGAGGAGAAAACTGAAATGCAGGATTGAGGGCTCAACATACTGCTAATCTCACATCTAGGTATGAGCTAAAGATGACGAAAGATACAAGTTTATAGAATCATACAGTGCAGAAGAGGGCCTTCGGCCCATTCAGTCCACATCAACAAATCAGAAACACCTGAGCTCCCACCTAATTCCATCTGCCAGCTCTTGGCCCATAGCCCTGAATGTTATGATGTGCCAAGTGCTCATCCACATACCTTTTAAAGGATGGGAGAATGCCCCTAAGTAATTGACCGTTCGACCCTGGAAAAAAGACTCTGACTCTCCACTCTGTCCAAACCTGTCATAACCTTGTAAACCTCTATCAGGTCCCCCCTCATCCTCCGACGCTCCAATGAAAACAATCCAAGTTTGTTCAACATTTCTTCATAGTCCATATCCTCCAAACCAGGCAACATCCTGGTAAACCTCTTCTGCACTCTTTCCAATGCATCAACATCCTTCCGATAGAATGGCGACCGGAATTGTACTCAATACTACAAATGCGGCCTAACTAAAGTTTTATACAGCTGCAACATGATTTTCCAATTCCGGGGCGGCACGGTAGCACAGTGGTTAGCACTGCTGCTTCACAGCTCCAGGGTCCCGGGTTCGATTCCCGGCTCGGGTCACTGTCTGTGTGGAGTTTGCACATTCTCCTCGTGTCTGCATGGGTTTCCTCCGGGTGCTCCGGTTTCCTCCCACAGTCCAAAGATGTGCGGGTTAGGTTAATTGACCAGGTTAAGAATTGCCCCTTAGAGTTCTGAGATGCGTAGGTTAGCGGGATTAGTGGGTAAATATGCGGGGGTAGGGCCTGGGTGGGATTGTGGTCGGTGCAGACTCGATGGGCCGAATAGCCTCCTTCTGCACTGTAGGGTTTCTATGATTTCTATACTCAACACCCCGACCGATGAAGGCCAGCTTGCCATACGCCTTCTTGACCACCTTGTCCACCTGAGTTGCCACCTTCAGGGAACTGTAGATCTGCACACCTAAATCCCTCCGTATGTTAATATTTCTAAGGGCTGTACCATTTACTATATACTTTCCTACTGCAGTAGACCTTCCAAATCGCATCACCTCACATTTGTTGGGGTTAAATTCCATCTGCTATCTTTCGGCCCAGGTCTCCAGCCATTTTATATCCTGCTGTATCCTCCTCACTATCCGCTACTCCCCCAATTTTTGTATCATCTGCAAATTTACTAATCAGACCACCTACATTTTCCTCCAAATCATTTATATATATTACAAACAACAGAGACCTCGGCACTGATCCTTGTGGAACACTGCTTGTCACTGATCTCCAGTTAGAAAATTATCTTTCCGCTGCTACTCTCTGCTTTCAGTGCCCAAGCCAGTTTTATATCCATCTTACCAGCTCACCTTGGATCCCATATGACTGCACCTTCTGTATCAGCCTGCCATGAGGAACCTTATCAAATGGGTAACTAAAGTCCATGTATACAACATCCATTGCCCTGCCCTGGTCAATCTTTCTTGTCACTTCCTCAAAGAACTCGATCAAATTTGTGAGACACGACCTCCCCTTCACAAAACCATGCTGCCTATCGCTAATAAGCCTATTCTCTTCCAGATATGAGTACATCCTGTCCCTAAGAATCTTCTCCAAAATAATTTCCCCACCACTGATGTAAGGCTCATAGGCCTGTAATTTTCCAGATTGTCTCTTCTGTCCTTCTTAAACAGAGGAACTATGTTAGCAACTCTCCAATCCCCTGGTACCTATTCCGTGGCTAAGAAGGATACAAAGATTTTGGCCAAGGTCTCAGCAATTCCTTCCCTCGCCCCTCTCAGTATTCTGGGATAGACCCTATCTGGCCCTGGGGACTTGTCCGCCTTAATGTTTTTCAAAACCTCCAATACCACCTCCCTTTTTTATCTCAATATGTTTGTTTCAGTTTAATTACATGATTTTAAAAATCCTTTTGAATCTTTTCCCATGGCACACTTGGGGGGTTTTCATAACACACCAGTGTGCCATGGTACATCGTTTGGAAACCTCTGCAATAGCAATTAGTTTCCATGTATTTATTCTTGTGTCAATGTATTGCCACAATCCCTGTCATTCAGTATGAATTCCAGCAGTTGAAAAGAGTATTATTTCTGATCATTTTTCACACACCATACATTGTTTTACATTTAATAACCTAAAGTGCAGGTACACCTAAGATGCAAATATTCCTAATATGCTGGCTAATACATTGTGATTTTTACATAAAATGGTCCTTTCCATTATTCTTCAAAGCACATTAGTGTCATTATAAAATTAGAGCAATCGTGTTAGTGCGTGCACACTCCTTCAAACTGAAAACCTAGCACAGAGTCCTTTACCTTGATAAACTAGTGTACATCTAATTCAAAATCATGCGTTGCATTTTCAGGCTTGTTTCACTTGGGGAAAATACCTCAATCTTTGTACTCAAGAATCTTATTGCTCATTCTTGCAACTGAGGACTTTGGTATTGACTGCATGTTTGTGAAGAATAAACTAGTGAAAATTTGCTAATCTCAGTACATTCTTCTGATTGAAGTTTATCATTCTTTGGTACCAAGATCTTATCTTGCTTCTCTCTGTTGACCTTTTTCATTATTCTGTCCTCTGAGATACTCTGCTTAATCACCCATCATAAATTTATTTTTGTCTGTTTATGCTTCTGTGAAGTGCTAAAGGACATTTACCTGCTCTGAAGCCACTAAATGTTGATAATTCTGTAGGCTGTCTCTATCATAAGTAACTAGTGGCTCGAACTAGAAGTATAGAAGATCAGCCATGATCTTAGTGAATGGTGGAGCAGGCTCGAGGGGCCAGATGGCCTACTCCTGCTCCGAGTTCATATGTTCTTATATAAATGCTGAGATTGTTCCTGTTAGTGAGCCTTTGGGAAATATGTTAGTGTATTATTTTATATGTCATTTTGATGGGAAGGGGAGGATCAAAATGGCTTGCCTGTCTAGAGAGATGGTTAAAATACCCTGTTCCTGGTAGGAGGGAGAGAAGTATCATCTATTAGAACATTGCGTGTGTTTCTAATTTACTGTATTTCAGAAAATCATCATCTTTTTGGATAAGGCAAATTTGCAATTATTTGAGCGTCTTTGGACTACACTCCTCATTGGCAAGTTCAGAGTATCAGAAGACAGTCCTGCATTTTCCCCATGGTCTTATCAGATTTGTCCCTTCAACTATTTCTCCAATTTCCTTTGAAAGTTATCCTTAATCTATTTTTACTCACCTTTCAGGCTGTGCATCATGGATCACAACAATTTTGGAAGCATTCTTTTCCTTGAGTCAACTCCAATATCTTAAATTTGTGTCCTCTGCCACTAGGAACCGTTTCTTCCTCACTCTATCAAAACACTTTGTGATTTTAAACACCTCTGTTAAATCTCCCTGCGCTGAGGAAAAGAATCCCAACTTCTCCAGTCTCTGAGTCAGAGAGGTTTACAGCATGGAAACAGGCCCTTCAGCCCCACTTGTCCATGTCTCACCTTGTACATCAAGTCCCATGTTCCTGGTCTAAGTCTCTTCAGTAAATTTTGTACCTTCTCTCACTGTGTCTCTTCAAGATCTTAACATCCTTCCTAAAGTGAGGTGCCCAGAATTGGGCACAATACTCCAGTTGGGAGCTAACCAATGATATTTAAAAGTTTAGTCTATACTTTGTATAGTGCAACAAACATTTACTCGATTGATTCCTGGGATGAGGGGGTTGTCTGATGGAGTCGAATGGGCCTATATTCTCTGGAGTTTAGAAGAATGCGATGACGTCACTGAAGCGTGCAAGACTCTGGCTGAGAAGCTGTTTCACAGAGGGCATCAGCCATTGAGAACTAAGATGAGGAGAAATTTTACTGAAGGGGTTGTGAATCTTTGGAATTCTCTACCCCAGAGTGGTGGATACTCCATTGATAATAGATTCAAGATTAATTTTTGCCAAATAAGAGAATCTGGGGGTATGGAGATCAGGCAAGAAAATGGAGTTGAGATCCAAGATCAGCCATGATCATAACAAATAATGAAATAGGCTTCAGTAACCCTTTGGCCTACTCCTGCTCCCGAGGTTCTTAGCATAACTCCTTAGTTGTTGTTTTCTACAGCTGGAATCTTCCTAATCCTTTTGAGGTGGGAGTGGTATGGAATTTTTGAAATAAAAATGTTGAGCTGGCTCACCAATGTGTCCCTACTTCCTTGTGCTTTTCCCAGAGGCAGCAACACAACAGCCAGGTGCCTGGGGGTAGTAGGTACTGAACAGGCATCCTGTGCCTGCACCCTGGCAAAAAGAGAGGCAGCTGCACAGGGTAGTTGGAGAATGCATTACATTTGGTTCAGATCTAACTGGTACCAACAGAAAATGGCAAGGCTGTTGCCTTCTCATCTCACGTCCTGCCAGTGAATGTGGAATTCCTCGGTCAAGATTTTGAAAGTGGAGTTGGGAACCTGACACCCGGATTAATGTTTTGAAATTCAAATGCCCTAATTCAGCAGGAGGTGAGCTCAGCACCCGATTATTGGTGTCAAGTGCCTGCAGGAGGCGGGAGCTGCCTCCCTGAGCCAGCAGCAAAAGCAGGAGGTAGCCATATTGAGGGTTGCTGCTGCCTTGCTGAACAGGGCAGACAGTTCTTCAGAGGGCCAGCAGGGCTAGAAGGGCCATGAAGGAAATACAAAGGCCCCGCATTTGCACCAGTGCAAGTAGGTCCCAGAAACAAAAGGCAAAAGAGAGAAACTTTCATTGGGCTCACAATGAAGCTCATGCCTGTGTACTTAGTGAGGTTCAATTCTGAACTGGACAGGCCCTTTAACAAGCTCCTGAAGAAGCTGTCAATTGGCAGAGCATGTACAAAGAACAAAGAACAGTACAGCACAGGGACAGGCCCTTCGGCCTACCAGTTGTACTTATAGTTCTTATTCCTTTCCCCCTGCCAATCCCAACCCCCTTCCTGATGTCAATGAGCCCCCGTCTCTGTTTATAAAATCAAAGATCCTGTATATGCTCTCGTCCTGATCTGTAACCTTCAAATGCAGAACAAAAGGGAATAAGCTTTAACTGAGCAGCAAGTCTTCTGGAGTGAAATCATGAAACACTTTTTCACACAAAGGGTAATGGAAATGTGGAACCTTCTCCTCTGTCACAGGTGCAAGGGGATGAATGACCTCATCCTCTTCTATTTCTTTTTCATTTACTCTTTAATTGTTCATACTATCTGACGGGAGAAGTTCTAACTGTGAGCTTTCTTTTCTTCAGTTGTGTGTGGGCATTTAAAAGGCTTGCATCAGTTGATGTTTGGTTTCTGGATGTGAATTGTGACCAGCAAGTTGAGTGTCTCTGGAATCACGCCTGAGCCCCTCCAGCTGAAAATGCATTCTGAGTTCTAAGTAACGTGGTAGTGACGGTTTGCACTCCACCTGATCTATAAATAGAGACTGCCACAGCTGCTGGTTGTCGTCACTGTGTCCCTAATGCATGCTTTGTTTTCTTTTCACATATCGCAGCAGTTTTCCGGAAAGACGGAGGAGGGAGTCTGCAGTTCAATAATCTTAAATGAAGCATCACTGTGAAGATAATCCCAGCAAACCAGCTAAATCCACCGAGAGTCATGGACATACAGCCAGCAGCATGAGGCCTGCCTACAAGGATGGCATGGACTGCTTTGTACCTGCAGATTTTCTTTGAAATTGATTTGCCAAAGCCTAAATATTTTGAATATGTACGATCATTTCATCTGCATTAGCTAAACTCTTACCCTCCAGAAAAGATGTCTATAATACTCATTGTGCTGCTCTTTTCCAATTCCTGGCCATCAATAAAATCTCTTGTCTTTTGAGGGACGTGGGCTGGCACACAAAGCAGAGCCTGCTATACATAGACCATGGTGTAAGAGCCTCAGTCAGATGCTTTTGGAATGTTCCCTTAGCAGTTGTAATGATACATCACAACACTGAAAGATTTACAGTACTTTGTATAATAGCGCAAATAACAGATACCTGCAAAAAGTCCAAAATTCTGCTTAACATTTTGTCAGGATTCTGAATTCAGAAATAATAAACTAGGTAAGTTTGGGTATTGGTATACAGTTGCTGATGCCTGTAGTCCATGTCTGGATGTACAACTGGTTCCTGTAGTCTGAGCCCATGTACAGCTAGTGTCTGTAGTCTGGTTTTACAGCTGAAGCCTGTAGTTCTATCCTGTGTACAGTTGGTGCCTGTATTTTGAATCTGGGTGTATAGTTGGTGCCTATAGTTTGAGTCTGGGTGTACAGTTGGTGCCTATAGTTTGAGTCTGGGTGTACAGCAATGAGGAGCAAGTCTGTAAGCTGCTTCTGCTGTTGTCATTTGGGAAAATTCCAGTAGTTCAGTGTAGCCTCATCATTGTACAAAGGCTACTCGGTAAGTTCTCAATGTTAATGTTTTAAGTAATGACTGATTGACCTCCTTGCTGCATCATCCTATCATTCTACGAAAGGAGGATAGCAAAGGCAGTAGATTTCATCACTTTCCCTTTTTTGTACAGTACACCTGCTTTAGCCAATGAAAGAAGATAGTCAGCTGTGTAGCTCCAAGTTTGCTGCAGGATGCCCTGTGATTTGTGATTGCTATTTGATTACAGGCTTGTATATATAGATCATGTAACATAGTGCTGCTCTTTGAACAGAGCGGAGGGTGCTGGACAACTCTTACGGCTTCTGTATTGGTTTGACCTGTCTATATTCTAATTCCGCTAAGAGCAACAGTGAGATTTTATTCTACATTTGGAAAATAGCAGCACAATTTGCAGGATCGGTTGATGGTATTTCAAATTGAAAGAATGAGATAGGATTCAGAATTATAAATAAAATCTTGGGACTAATTGCTAAAATGTGATTGATTTGATTGGGTGTCTCATTATTGATCTTGAAAAGAGCAACAGTTTGAACGAGGTTTGAAATGGGCTGAACATAGAACATTACAGTGCAGTACAGGCCCTTCGGCCCTCGATGGTTTCACTGGTCGGTGCAACAATCTAAAGCCCATCTAACCTACACTATTCCAATATCATCCATATGTTTATCCAATGATTATTTAAATGCCCTTAATGTTGGCGAGTCCACTACTGCTGCAGGCAGGGCATTCCACGCCCTTGCTACTCTCTGAGTGAAGAGCCTACCTCTGACATCTGTCCTATATCTATCACCCCTCAATTTAAAGCTCTGTCCCCTCGTGCTAGCCATCACCATCCAAGGAAAAAGGCTCTCACTATCCACCCTGTCTAATCCTCTGATCATCTCGTATGCCTCTATTAAGTCGCCTCTTAACCTTCTTCTCTCTAACGAAAACAACCTCAAGTCCCTCAGCCTTTCCTCATAAGACCTTCCCACCATACCAGGCAACATCCTGGTAAATCTCCTCTGCACCCTTTCCAATGCTTCCACATCCTTCCTATAATGCGGCGACCAGAACTGTACGCAATACTCCAAGTGCGGCCGCACCAGAGTTTTGTACAGCTGCAACATGACCTCCTGGCTCCGAAACTCAATCCCTCTACCAATAAAAGCTAACACTCCGTAAGCCTTCTTAACAACCCTATCAACCTGGGTGCCAACTTTCAGGGGTCTATGCACATGCACACCGAGATCTCTCTGCTCATCCACACTACCAAGTATCTTACCATTAGCCCAGTACTCTGTAATCCTGTTACTCCTTCCAAAGTGAATCACCTCACACTTTTCCGCATTGAACTCCATTTGCCACATCTCAGCCCAGCTCTGCAGCTTATCTATGTCCCTCTGTAACCTGCAACAACCTTCTGCACTGTCCACAACTCCATCAACTTTAGTGTAATCTGCAAATTTACTAACCCAACCTTCTACGCCCTCATCCAGGTCATTTATAAAAATGACAAACAGCAGTGGCCCCAAAACAGATCCTTGTGGTACACCACTAGTAACTGAACTCCAGGATGAATATTTCCCATCAACCACCACCCTCTGTCTTCTTACAGCTAGCCAATTCCTGGTGCAAACTGCTAAATCACCCTCAATCCCATGCCTCCGTATCTTCTGCATTATTTCTACAACAAGGTTACAAGTTTCTTTAGTACAATACACTTTAACCTAACTGTACAGAAGTTTCCATCACAAAAGGAGGCCTTCCAGCCCACCATATCCGTGCCCACTTTGCTCAAGCATTTTTTAAAAAATCCTTAATCATGTGGTACCAATTTTAAGGGGATAAAATAAGTTGCTGAAAGAAGTCTGACAGCTTTGGACAACACATTCTGCAAGGATCGTCACTGTGTTACACACTCATCAAATAACAGGAGGCCAAATGTATTCAGGCCAGCTCCCAATGCTCTTACCTGGTACCACAACCATTCTTTTCTCTCTGTGTGCTTATTCCTTTTCAAAAGCCATGATGGACCCTGCCTCCACCACACACAGGCAGGGCAATCCAGATAGAATCATAGAAACCCTACAGTGCAGAAAGAGGCCACCTGGCCCATCAAGTCTGCACCGACCACAATCCCACCCAGGCCCTACCCCCATGTCCCTACACATTTACCCGCTAATCCCTCTAACCTACGCATCTCAGGACATTAAGGGGCAATTTTAGCATAGCCAATCAACCTAACCCGCACATCTTTGGACTGTGGGAGGAAACCGGAGCACCCGGAGGAAACCCACGCAGACACGAGGAGAATGTGCAAACTCCACACAGACAGTGACCCAAGGATCCTGACCAGAAAGATTCTCATTGTGTCGTCATTGCTTCTTTTGCCAATTCCCTCAACTCTGTGCCCTGTTTTTTGAGCCTTCCACAAATGGGGACAGTTTCTCTCTCTACTATGTCCATGAGTTCAAACACCTCGATCAAATTCCCTCTCAACCTTCTTCAAGAATAGTCCAGCTCCTTCATAGAATCCCTACAGTGCAGAAGGAGGCCATTCATCCCATCAAGTCTGCACCAATTCTCCAACAGAAAATGTTACCCAGGCTCCTCCTCCTATCCCTGTAACCCCGTGTATTTATCATGGCTAATCCACCTAACTTACACATCTTTGGACTGTGGGAGGAAATCAGAGCACCGGAGGAAATCCACACAGACACGAGGAGAATGTGCAAACTCCGCACAGATACCCAAGGCCGGAATTGAACCTGGGTCCCTGGCGCTGTGCTGACCACTGTACCACCTACAAAATTACTATCCCCATAACTGAAACACCCTCAGCCCTGAAACTATTCTCATACATTTTTGCTTTACCTTGGCCAATGCCATCACATCCTTCCTGAAGTGTGGCGGGGGGGGGGGGGAAGCGGGGATGAGGGTTTATTGGGAGGGGGGGTGGAGTGGGGTGGTGAGGAGGGGTTGTACTGTGGTTGCATTTGGATGAAGAGGGAGGGTAAGTGATAGTTGTTCGTAATGACGAAGGGGGGGGGGGGGTTTAAGGTAATATGCTGGAATAGGGAGCAAGAGGGGGATGTGAGTTAGTACCTTCCAGAGAAACAATGATGGAAAAATATTCAGCATCTGACTTCACTAAACAAACAAAGCTTGACATCTTCCAGGACAAAGTATGACAAAGGTGGAATACTTTCCATTTGCCTGGATGAGTTCAGCTCCAACACTTAAGAAGCTTGACACCATCAAAGCACCCCATCTACCACCTTCAACATTCACCCCCTCCACCTCTGATGCAAAGTAGCAGATTGTGTACCATCTACAGGATGCACTACAGCAATTCACCAAGACTTCAACAGCACCTTCCAAACCCACAATCTCTACCACTTATAAGGACAAAGGCAGCAGATGCATGGGAACACTACCATCCTGACTTAGAAATATATCGCTGTTCCTTCACTGTCGTTGCATCAAAATCCTGAAACTCCCTCCTTAACACCACTGTGGGTGTGCCTACACCACATGGACTGCAGCTATTCAAGAAGGCAGTTCAACACCACCTTCTCAAGGGCAATTAGGGATGGACAATAAATGCTGGCCTAGCCAGCGATACCCACATAACGAGAAAGAATAACTTTTTAAAAATCAGATTCCGGGTTTAAAAGCAATGCTGAGAGTCTGCGGCTCTATCTGATCCACAGATCCATTTTCAGGTTAAAATATAAAAAGCTTTTAACTACAACTAAAAAATTCACCTTTCACACAACTACAAGGAATGGCAACTTTTACTATCGCAAGAATGCCAGAGATTGAAACCTGAACTCTGCCCACATGAATGGAAAATATATAACAAGTCTGAATGACTGTTAAATAACTGAGGTCTGTGACCCAAAATCACATCGTTGTCCTTTTGAAGTTCAACACATTCCATAGAATCATAGAATGGTTACAGCACAGGCCATTCACCCACTCCGTTCATGCTAGCTCTCTGCAAAAACAATTCACTCTGTGTCATTCTCTTGCCTTTACCCCACAGCCCAACAAATCTTTCCTCTTCAGCTAGTAGTCCACTTCTCTTTCGAAAGGTACGATTGAACCTGCCTCCACCACGCTCTCAGACGGTGCATTCCAGGTCCAATTCACTCGCTGAGTGAAAACATTTCTCATGTCGCCCTTGCTCCTTTTGTCAATTATCTAAATCTGTGCCCTTGTTCTTGATCCTCTCATGAGTGGGAACTGTCTCTCCCTATCTATTCTGTCCAGACTCCTCATGATTTTGAATAACTCTATCAAACCTCATTTTTCTCTAATCAAAAGGAGAACACCCCCAGTTCTCCAATTCTCCAGTCTATGTAACTGAAGTTCTTCATCTCTTGTGAATCTTTAGGAACAATGTGGGTGCAGTAAAGTGTGGTGCCCAGAACTGACACAATGCTCCAGCTAAAACCAATGTTTCTCAGGTTGTTCATAACTTGCTTATTTTTGTGTTTTGATGGTTCAATTCTAGAGTGAGTGCAGGAACAGAACCTGGGAGTATATGTGTACAAATCACTGAAGGTGGCAGGGCAGATTGAGAAAGCGGAATGAGATTTATAAATAGAAGTATAGCGACAGCAGCACAGGCATGTGGTCGGAACCTCATTTCAAGTCAAATAGGACAGGCTGGTTCAGTTTCACACAGCAGGTAGATGAAGTCAGTAGTGAGGGATTCTTCACGTAATGTCAATGGGTTCTCTGTTGCAGGAAACATTACACTTGAGCCAAATCCAGATATCCAACCCAAGAAATCGGGGACAGCATGGCAACTATCGCCACATGGCGCTGCCGGGGGTGTCCCCTTACCAGACCCTGTCAGTGGTACAGCATCAACAGAGGCACAACCGTGAATAGTTTCAGACTTGAACCTATCTCACAGTGGGCAGGTGATACTAAAGCAGAAAATGTTACAAACAGAATATTTTCACAATCAGAATTTAGTGATGGAAAGAAAGATTCCCATTTCTACAGCACCTTTCATGATATCAGGACATCCTAGAGCACTTTTCAGCCTAGGAATAGTTTTCAGTCAGTTATTTCGAGGAATGAAATTGAAAGTGCAGGTGGAGTGAATGCCCAAATCAACTCGTCAGATGTGTGGTAGGAATGGCTTTATAGTTCAGCATGTTCTGCCATTCTGATCAGACAGCCCATCAGGGAAGGTTTTAGATCCGCTTCTTCGGTCGAATGGAAGTCGCCTCCTGGAGATCCTCCATGTACTGAAACCCAACCAGCATTCCTAGAATCGAGAAACCTCAGGACAGAGGGGGCAAAAGTCAGTGATAGGAAGCGTTGCAAATAAAGAAGAACAGAAAGTACAAATGTATCCTTTTGTTCACAAGGCCAGAATTTTCCCATCCCCAGTTGCCCCTGAGAAGGTGGTGGTGAACCTCCTTCTTAAACTGCAGCAGTCACTGTGGTGTAGCTACACCAACAGTGCTGTTAGGGAGGGAGTTACAGATTTTGACTCAGCGACAGTGAAGGAACGGTGATACAGTTCCAAGTAGAAAGGTGAGTGGCAGAAATTCTAGAGTTAAAGAGCCAGTGGTAAAAATTGTAACTGAGCACAGATTAAGTTGCATACATGATTGATTTGGACAATGTTAAGTTTTGTTATAGTATGAATCTGAAAGCTACTTCCAAAATCTCTGCCAAGTGGCCAGTCATCACATTCACAATCAGTACCATCACTTAGGCTTAAGTTACCAATAGCATCTATGATAAACTACCCCAGTGCCCAATCACAAATTCTACTTACTGGCCACTAACAGGGGTGCCATGACACCTATGGTAATCGGCGCTGTGTGATAAATGAAGGACTCAGACAGGAAGTGACCAAAAGCGAGAATGAAAGTCCAAAGGGTAATGTGATACAATCTGTGGGAACATAAAGAAACATTCAATAGCCCAACGGACACAACGTTCTCCAGTCAATGGATGGCTTATTGAATTCCAACACCCAAGGAAAGGTACAGCACGTGGTTAGATACAGAGTAAAACTCCCTCTACACTGTCCCCCATCAGACACTCCCAGGACAGGACAGCACGGGGTTAGATACAGAGTAAAGCTGCCACTACACTGTCCCCATCAAACACACCCAGGACAGGTGCAGCACGGGGTTAGATACAGAGTAAAGCTCCCTCTACACTGTCCCCATCAAACACTCCCAGGACAGGTACAGCACGGGCTTAGATACAGAGTAAAGCTCCCTCTACACTGTCCCCATCAAACACTCCCAGGACAGGTACAGCACGGGGTTAGACAGAGTAAAGCTCCCACTACACTGTCCCCATCAAACACTCCCAGGACAGGTACAGCACGGGGTTAGACAGAGTAAAGCTCCCTCTACACTGTCCCCATCCAACACTCCCAAGACAGGGACAGCACGGGGTTAGATACGTAGTAAAGCCCCCTCTACATTGTCCCCATCAAACATTCTCAGAACAGGTATAGCACGGCGTTAGATACAGAGTAAAGCTCCCAAAACACTGTCCCCATTAAACACTCCCGGGACAGGTACAGCACAGGGTTAGATACAGAGTAATGCTCCCTCTGCACTGTCTTCCATCAAATGCTCCCAGGACAGGTACAGCACGGGGTTAAATACAGAGTAAGGCTTCCTCTGCACTGTCCCCCATCAAATGCTCCCAGGACAGGTACAGCACGGGGTTAGATACAGAGTAAGGCTTCCTCTACGTTGTCCCCCATCAAACACTCCCAGGATAGGTACAGCACGGAGTTAGATACAGAGTAAAGCTCCCTCTACACTGTCCCCATCAAACACTCCCAGGACAGGTACAGCACAGGGTTAGATACAGAGTAATGCTCCCTCTGCACTGTCTTCCATCAAATGCTCCCAGGACAGGTACAGCACGGGGTTAAATACAGAGTAAGGCTTCCTCTGCACTGTCCCCCATCAAATGCTCCCAGGACAGGTACAGCACAGGGTTAAATACAGAGTAAGGCTTCCTCTGCACTGTCCCCATAAAACAGAATTCCCACTCACCTGAAGAAGGGGCTAGGAGCTCCGAAAGCTTGTGTGGCTTTTGCTACCAAATAAACCTGTTGGACTTTAACCTGGTGTTGTTAAACTTCTTACTGTACTTCCCATAAAACACTCCCAGGACAGGTACAGCACAAGGTTAGATACAGAGTAAAGCTCCCTCTACACTGTTCCCATCAAACACTCCCAGGACAGGTACAGCACGGGGTTAGATACAGAGTAAAGCTCCCTCCATACTGTCCCCATCAAACACTCCCAGGACAGGTACAGCAGGTAACATAGATCTTTTTCTATGCTTTCCTGCAGTTCCATAGTTACCTACGTTCTATTGTGAATATCCACTGCACAAGTGCACCGAATGATGGAGGATAGCAGAGTCCATATCCCAAATGTTCTCGCCTGCAGACCATTAACTGCACAGAAACAAAAGCAAAATACAAGAACCGGCAAAAGAAAGTTGAGAGTAAAACATCTTAAAAATATTCATTTCTGTAATCATCATTGTGAACCTTTCATGGTGTATCACCTCCCTGGCGCCAGGCTAAAGGACAGAGTGTAGAAAATTCCATGGGGGATGAGAGGGAACCAGACATTGTCGTAGACATAAGGATAACAGAGCGGGGAGATATTCTTCAGTGGCACAGTGGTTAGCACTGCTGCCTCACAGTGCCAAGGACTTGGGTTCAATTCCGGCCTCGGGTGACTGTCTGTGTGGAGTCTGCACGTTCTCCCGGTGTCTGCGTGGGTTTCCTCCGGGTGCTCCAGTTTCCTCCCACAGTCCAAAAGATGTGTGAGTTAGATGGATTGGCCATGCTAAATTGCCCTTAGTATCAAGGGGACGAGCTGGGGTAAACACATGGAGTTAGGACCTGGGTGGGATTGTGGTCAGTGCAGACTTGATGGGCCAAATGGCCTCCTTCTGCACTGTAGAGATTCTATGATTCTATATCAGAGTCCTACCATCAGATTTTCAGGAGATAGGGAAGAAGGTAAAAAATAGGCCCTCAATTGGAGTAACATCTGGATTACTCTCAGTGTCACACAGTAGCCAGAGTAGAAATCGGAAGATGGAGAGCATCAATGCCTGGTTTAAAGCATGGAGAAGGGGAGAGTGCTTCAGAAGTTTGGGGCATTGGGACCAGTTCTTGGGCAAACACTTATTCAAAAGGGACGGATTGCACCTCAATAGGACTGGGACCAATGTCCCCGTTCATTAGTGTGGTTGTGGAAGGTTTAAACTCAAATTGGCTAAACTAAAGGGGGATGGACACCAGGATGTAGATGAAGAGAAGAGGAATAAAGAAAATAAAGGAGGGAGAGTGTTGGACAGCACTAGAAATGGGTGTTTGTTACATGTTAGAAATTTATTTATTCTCTCATAGGATGTAGACATTGCTGGTATTTATTGCCCATTCCTAATTGCCCTTGAGAAGGAGGTGGTGAGCTGCCTTCTTGAACCGCTGCAGTCCATGTGGTGTAGGTACACCCACAGTGCTGTTCGGGCAGGAAATGGGAACAGACTTAGAAAAACTACAGGGTTACAAAGACAATGCATGCATGTAAACACACAGGCTGGAATTCTCTGGCCGTTCACGCCAGCAGGAGTCTCTGATCGCACCGGCAGCACACCCCTGCCTATGGGTTTCCCAGCAGCGTGAGGTGCCTTCAATGGGAAATCCATTGACAGCAGCAAGACCAGAGAATCCCACTGCCAGCAAATGGCATATTGCCTCAAACTGCCAAGAAACACATGACTGGGAGGCTGGAGAATCTTATTCATAGTGTGATGAAATACAAAACATTAATATGCAATCACAGCAAGTAATTTAGGGGCACAATTTCAGAATAAAGGGTCTGCCATTTAAGATGGAGATGAGGAAAAATTTATTCCCCAAAGAATGGATTAGAGGGGCCGAATAGCCTACTCCAGCTGCTATATCTTCTGTTGTTCCCACTCCTATACCTGAGGGACACCAGTCCTTACCGAGTGTTGGCCTCCCCGTGTATAGTTTGTCCGATAAAAAGCTGTGGTCGCGGAAACTCTGGATGGTGTTTCCTGCAGCAATGACAGCGACCATTACTAACCAACTGCGAAGCACATTGAGAAACCGGCTCATCCTGGGAGTGTAAGTGAGAGAAAGGGGGCAAGAGAGAGGGAGGTGGAGAGAGATGAGGGGTGTGTGAGAGAGGGAGGGGCGAGAGAAGAGGGAGAGAGAAGGAGAAACAGATGGGGGAGAATGAGAGAGAAAAAGTCAGGAGCAAGAGTAAACAGACTACCATCGAGTCAAAAATAACAAAGATGGGTTTGACACTCCAGTGGGTGAGTTTCCCCCTCACCATCTACCGCCCGCTGTCAAACAGTGGAGAGAGCCGGGGTGCAGAAGAGGCATTAGGCGACCTGCATAACTGCCCTTGCACCTCTGAGGGCCCTTATGGTCATTTAAGGAGGCCATGCAGGAACTAAGAGGCAATGCAGGGAGAGACCGTATGTCCACTTCAGGCACCTCTCCTCCCAGGTCATCCACTCTCACCTAACCTCTTTTTTTCACGAACTTGCCCTCCCACACCATTCACCTCCCAATTGCCCCACTGGCTGAAACCCCAGCCCCGGGAATTAACTGGTTCCTTCGCATGATGAGAGTACCATTTTTTTATATTCATTCGTGGGACATGGGCCTCATTGACTTTTATATTCATTCGTGGGATATGGGCCTCATTGGTTGTCAGCATTTATTGCCCATCTCTAATTGCCCAGGGGTAGTTGAGAATCAACCACATTGCTGTGGCTCTGGAGTCACATGTAGGCCAGACCGGCTAAGAACAGCAGATTTCCTTCCCTAAAGGACATTAGTGAACCAGGTGGGTTTTTCCAATGGTTTCATGGTCATCAGTAGTTTCTTAATTCCAGATTTTTTGAATTGAATTCAAATTCCATCATCTGCTATGGCAGGATTCGAACCCAGATTCCCAGAACATTAGCTGAGTTTCTGGATTGATAGTCTAGCGATAATACCATTAGGCCATCGCCTCCCCTGTAGTACCAGCAGTCAACACCACTCTACAATGTCACTGCTGGGATTCAGAGCTCACAGCTTCCAATTGGCTGATCCCACTCCGCCTTTTACCATGCTTTTACTGAGGGAGTGTTGCACTGTCAGAGGGTCAATATTGAGGGAGGGCTGCACTGACAGTGCGGCACTCCCTCAGTACTGACCCTTTGATAGTGCGGCACTCCTCAGGACTGACCCTCCGACAGTGCGGCACCGCCTCAGTACTGACCCTCCAACAGTGCAGCATTCCCTCAGTACTGACCAATGGCTTTGTGAGTGGAAAATCATGTCTCACGATTTTGATTGAGTTTTTTCTGGGGGTAACCAAGAAGATGGATGAGGGCAGTGTAGTCGATGTTGTCTACATTGACTTTAGCAAAGTCTTTCACAAGATACTGCATAATAGCTTGTTGCATAAGGTTAAATCTCACAGGATCCAGGGTGAGGTAGCCAATTGGATACACAATTGGTTTGATCACAGAAGACAGAGGGTGGTTGTCGAGGGGTGTTTTTCAAACTGGAGGCCTGTAACCAGCAGTGTGCCTCAGGGATCAGTGCTGGGTCCACTGTTATTTGTCATTTATATTAATGATTTAGATGAGAATTTAGCAGGCATGGTTAGTAAGCTTGCAGATGACACCAAGATTGGTGGCATAGTGGACAGTGAAGAAGGTTATCTAGGATTGCAACAGGATCTTGATCAATTGGGCCAGTGGGCTGATGAATGGCAGCTGGAGTTTAATTTAGTCAAATGAAAGGTGATGCAATTTGGTAGATCAAATCGGGGCAGGACTTACTCACTTAATGGTAGGGCGTTGGAGAGAGTTATAGAACAAAGAGATCGAAGGGTACAGGTTCATAGCTCCTTGAAAGTGCAGACACAGGTGATCAGGGTGGTGAAGGCAGCATTCAGCACGCTTAATTTCATTGGTCAGAACATTGAATGTGGAGATGCCGGCGTTGGACTGGGGTAAATATAGTAAGAAGTTTAACAACACCAGGTTAAAGTCCAACAGGTCCCTTCAGAGCACCCTCCGTGCTCTCATCCCACGTACTCCCCGTGTTGGAGATCTCTACTGCCTCCTGAAGATACACAAGGCAAACACACCCAGCCGTCCCACTGTATCGGGCAATGGGACCCTGTGCGAGAACCTCTCCGGCTATGTCGAGGGCATCCTGAAACCCATTGTACAAAGAACCCCCACTTTTGTCACGACACTACGGACTTCCTACAGAAACTCAGCACATATGGAGCAGTTGAACCAGAAGCACTCCTCATCACAATGGATGTCTCGGCACTCTGCACCAGCATCCCCCACGAAGATGGCATTGCTGCAACGGCCTCAGTACTCAACGCCAACAACTGCGAGTCTCCAGATGCAATTTTACGACTTATCCGCTTCATCCTGGACCACAATGTCTTCACCTTCAACAACCAGTTCTTCATCCAGACACACGGAACAGCCATGGGGACCAAATTCGCACCTCAATATGCCAACATCTTCATGCACAGGTTCGAACAAGACTTCTTCACCGCACAGGACCTTCAACCGATGCTATACATTAGATACATCGGTGACATTTTCTTCCTTTGGCCTCATGGTGAACAATCACTGAAACAACTATATGGTGACATCAACAAGTTCCATCCCACCATCAGACTCACCATGGACTACTCTCCGGAATCGGCTGCATTCTTGGACACACGCATCTCCATTAAGGACAGTCACCTCAGCACCTCACTATACCGCAAGCCCACGGATAACCTCACGATGCTCCACTTCTCCAGCTTCCACCCTAAACATGTTAAAGAAGCCATCCCCTACGGACAAGCCCTCCGTATACACAGGATCTGCTCGGATGAGGAGGATCGCAACAGACACCTCCAGACGCTGAAAGATGCCCTCATAAGAACAGGATATGGCGCTCGACTCATCGATCAACAGTTCCGACGCGCCACAGCGAAAAACCGCACCGACCTCCTCAGAAGACAAACACGGGACACGGTGGACAGAGTACCCTTCGTCGTCCAGTACTTCCCCGGAGCGGAGAAGCTACGACATCTCCTCCGGAGCCTTCAACATGTCATTGATGAAGACGAACATCTCGCCAAGGCCATCCCCACTTCTTGCCTTCAAACAACCGCACAACCTCAAACAGACCATTGTCCGCAGCAAACTACCCAGCCTTCAGGAGAACAGTGACCACGACACCACACAACCCTGCCACAGTAACCTCTGCAAGATGTGCCGGATCATCGACACGGATGCCATCATCTCACGTGAGAACACCATCAAACAGGTACACGGTACATACTCTTGCAACTCGGCCAACGTTGTCTACCTGATACGCTGCAGGAAAGGATGTCCCGAGGCATGGTACATTGGGGAAACCATGCAGACGCTACGACAACGGATGAATGAACACCGCTCGACAATCACCAGGCAAGACTGTTCTCTTCCTGTTGGGGAGCACTTCAGCAGTCACGGGCATTCGGCCTCTGATACTCGGGTAAGCGTTCTCCAAAGCGGCCTTCACGACACACGACGGCGCAGAGTCGCTGAGCAGAAACTGATAGCCAAGTTTCACACACATGAGGATGGCCTCAACCGGGATATTGGGTTCATGTCACACTATCTGTAATCCCCACAGCTTGCCTGGACTTGCAGAATTTCACTGGCTGTCCTGTCTGGAGACAATACACATCTCTAACTTGTCTTAATGCTCTCTCTACTCACATTGTTTGTACCTTTAAGACTTGATTTGCTGCAAGGATTCGCATTCCAACCATTATTCTGTAAATTGAATTTGTGTCTTTATATGCCCTGTTTGTGAACAGAATTCCCACTCACCTGAAGAAGGAGCTTAAGGCTCCGAAAGCTTCTGGCTTTTGCTACCAAATAAACCTGTTGGACTTTAACCTGGTGTTGTTAAATTTCTTACAGAACATTGAATACAGGAGTTGGGACGTCTTGTTGAAGCTGTACAAGACATTGGTAAGACCACACTTGGAATACTGTGTACAGTTTTGGTCACCCTATTATAGAAAGGACATTATTAAACTAGAAAGAGTGCAGAAAAGATTTCCTCGGATGCTATCGGGACTTGGTGGTTTAAATTGTAAGGGGAGTCTGGACAGACTGTGACTTTTTTCCCTGAAGCGTAGGAGGCGGAGGGGTGATCTCATAGAGGTCTATAAAATAATGAGGGACATAGATCAGCGAGATAGTCAATATCTTTTCCCAAAGGTAGAGGAGTCTAAAACTAGAGGGCATGTTTTTAAAATGAGAGGGGAGAGATACAAAAGGGTCCAGAGGGGCAATTTTTTCATACAGAGGGTGGTGAGTGTCTGGAACAAGCTGCCACAGGTAGCAGGAGAGATGGGTACAATTTTGTCTTTTAAAAAGCATTTAGATCGTTACATGGGTACGATGGGTATGGAGGGGTATGGGCCAAATGCGGGCAATTGGGACTTGCTTAGTGGTAAAAAAAGACGGACATGGACAAGTTGGGCAAAAGGGCCTGTTTCTGTGCTGTAAATCTCCATGACATCCGACAGTGCTGCACTCCCTCAGTACAGACCCTCTGACAGTGCTGCACTCCCTCAGTACTGACCCTCTGACAGTGCGGCACTCCCTCAGCACTGACCCTCTGACAGTGCTGCACTCCCCCAGTACTGACCCTCTGACAGTGCGGCACTCCCTCAGTACTGACCCTCTGACAGTGCAACACTCCCTCAGTACTGACCCTCTGACAGTGCGGCACTCCCTCAGTACTGACCCTCTGACAGTGCGGCACTCCCTCAGTACTGACCCTCTGACAGTACAGCACTCCCTCAGTACTGACCCTCTGACAGTGCGGCACTCCCTCAGTACTGACCCTCTGACAGTGCGGCACTCCCTCAGTACTGACCCTCTGACAGTGCTGCACTCCCCCAGTACTGACCCTCTGACAGTGCGGCACTCCCTCAGTACTGACCCTCTGACAGTGCAACACTCCCTCAGTACTGACCCTCTGACAGTGCGGCACTCCCTCAGTACTGACCCTCTGACAGTGCGGCACTCCCTCAGTACTGACCCTCTGACAGTACAGCACTCCCTCAGTACTGACCCTCTGACAGTGCGGCACTCCCTCAGTACTGACCCTCTGACAGTGCGGCACTCCCTCAGCACTGACCCTCTGACAGTGCTGCACTCCCCCAGTACTGACCCTCTGACAGTGCGGCACTCCCTCAGTACTGACCCTCTGACAGTGCAACACTCCCTCAGTACTGACCCTCTGACAGTGCGGCACTCCCTCAGTACTGACCCTCTGACAGTGCGGCACTCCCTCAGTACTGACCCTCTGACAGTACAGCACTCCCTCAGTACTGACCCTCTGACAGTGCCGCACTCCCTCAGTACTGACCCTCTGACAGTGCGGCACTCCCTCAGCACTGACCCTCTGACAGTGCGGCACTCCCTCAGCACTGACCCTCTGACAGTGCGGCACTCCCTCAGTACTGACCCTCTGACAGTGCGGCACTCCCTCAGCATTGACCCTCTGACAGTGCGGCACTCCCTCAGCACTGACCCTCTGACAGTGCGGCACTCCCTCAGCACTGACCCTCTGACAGTGCGGCACTCCCTCAGTACTGACCCTCTGACAGTTCAGCCCCATTTGAAGGCTGGGCCTCACTGTGATGCCCACCATTGCCGATTTCCCCCTCCCGCGCGCTCCCGCTCACCTGTCAATCACCCGCTTCCACCGCGCGCTCCCGCTTCAGCCGCTCAACCGTCCGGAAACCCCGCCCCTCGCTCCGATTGGCTCACCGTGCCGCAGGGGGCAGTGCCGCTCTGATTGCCCAATCAGTGAAGGAGTCGTCACTGGGCTGACCAGCTGCGCGCGCGCTCTCCGATTGGCTGCTGGAGCCCGCAGTGGGTGGGGCCAATTCTGGCGCGGAAGAAAATTTACCTCAGACACCCCCCCAATGACCCCCAAAACACCCCCAATCACCCTCAAACCCCCCAATCACAACCAAAACCCCCCAAAAAACCCCAAACACCCCCAAAACCCCCCAATGACCCCCAAAACACCCCCAATCACCCTCAAACCCCCCAATCACAACCAAAACCCCCCAAAAAACCCCAAACACCCCCAAAACCCCCCAATCACCCCCAAACGCCACAATCACCCCCAAAACCCCCACAATCACACCCAAAACCACCAATCATCCCCCCAATCACCCCCCAATCACCTCCCAAACCCCCAATCACCCCCCAAAACTCCGAATCATCGCACCAAACCCTCCATCACCCCCAAAGCCCCAATCACCCCCAAAACCCCCCAATCACCCCCAAACCCCCCAATCACTCCCAAAACCTCCCCAATCACCCCCAAGCCCCCCAATCACCCCCAAAAAAACCAAATCACCCCAAAAAAAACCCAATCACCCCCAAACCCCCCAATCACCCTCAAACCCCCCTAATCACCCCCAAAATCCTCCAATCACCCCCAAACCCCTCCAATTACCCCCAAAACCCCCAATCACCCTAAAACCCCTCCAATCAACCACAACCCTTCTATCTCCTTCACGATAGCATTGGAAAGAGATAGGGTCAGGCAGGCTAGGAAAGTGTTTCTCTGGAGTAAAGGGAAATACAGTGTCATCAGGGAGGAAATTAGACGGGTAAATTGGAAGGAGGCATTCTTGGGGAAAAGTACCGAAGGAAAGTGGAGGATTTTCAAGGAATGTTTGTCTGGAGCTCTGCATGACAACGTTCCGATGAGACAGGGGGGTGTTGGTAGGGTACGGGAACCGTGGTGCACGAAGGTTGTGATGAACCTGGTAAATAAGAAAAGAGAGGCGTACAGAAGGTTCAGAGAGCTAGGAGGTGTTAAGGATTTAGAGGAGTATACGCGATGTAGGAAGGAGCTTAAGAAGGAAATTAGGAGAGCGAGAAGGGGTCATGAGAAGACCTTGGCGGGTAAGATTAAGGAGAATCCCAAGGCTTTCTACAAATATGTCAAGAGTAAAAGGATGAGATGTGAAGGCATAGGACCCTTAAAAGGTGAAGGGGGAAAAGTTTGTGCGGAACCGTTAGAAATGGCGGAGGTGCTTAATGAATACTTTACCTCGGTATTCACGGTGGAAAGGGATCTGGGTGGTTGTACTGCTGGATTGCGGAGGACAGAAAGGATCGAGCATGTGGACATAAAGAAAGAGGATGTGTTGGAACTATTGAATGGCATCAAGGTTGGTAAGTCGCCGGGACCGGATGGGATGTACCCCAGGTTACTGTGGGAGGCGAGGGAGGAGATTGCGGAGCCTTTGGCGATGATCTTTGCATCGTCGATGGAGACGGGAGAGGTTCCGGAGGATTGGAGGATTGCGGATGTGGTCCCTATATTCAAGAAAGGGAACAGGGACAGCCCGGGAAATTACCGACCGGTGAGTCTAACCTCAGTGGTTGGTAAGTTGATGGAGAGGATCCTGAGAGACAGGATTTATGATCATCTAGAGAAGTTTAGTATGATCAAAAGTAGTCAGCACGGCTTTGTCAGGGGCAGGTCGTGCCTTACGAGCCTGGTTGAGTTCTTTGAAAATGTGACCAAGCACATTGACGAAGGAAGAGCGGTGGATGTGGTCTATATGGACTTCAGCAAAGCGTTCGATAAGGTCCCCCATGCAAGACTTCTTGAGAAAGTGAGAGGGCATGGGATCCAAGGGGCTGTTGCCTTGTGGATCCAGAACTGGCTTGCCTGCAGAAGGCAGAGAGTGGCTGTGGAGGGGTCTTTCTCTGCATGGAGGTCAGTGACCAGTGGAGTGCCCCAGGGATCTGTTCTGGGACCCTTGCTGTTTGTCATTTTCATAAATGACCTGGATGAGGAAGTGGAGGGATGGGTTGGTAAGTTTGCTGACGACACCAAGGTAGGTGGTGTTGTGGATAGTTTGGAGGGATGTCAGAAGTTGCAGCGAGACATAGATAGAATGCAAGACTGGGCGGAGAAGTGGCAGATGGACTTCAACCCGGATAAGTGTGTAGTGATCCATTTTGGCAGATCCAATGGGATGGAGCAGCAGTATAAAATGAAGGGTACCATTCTTAGCAGTGTAGAGGATCAGAAGGACCTTGGGGTCCGGGTCCATAGGACTCTTAAATCGGCCTCGCAGGTGGAGGATGCGGTCAAGAAGGCGTATGGCGTACTAGCCTTCATTAATCGAGGGATTGAGTTTAGGAGTCGGGAGATAATGCTGCAGCTTTATAGGACCCTGGTTAGACCCCACTTGGAGTACTGCGCGCAGTTCTGGTCACCTCATTACAGGAAAGATGTTGAAGCCATTGAAAGGGTGCAGAGGAGATTTACAAGGATGTTGCCTGGATTGGGGGGCATGCCTTATGAGGATAGGTTGAGGGAGCTTGGTCTCTTCTCCCTGGAGAGACGAAGGATGAGAGGTGACCTGATAGAGGTTTACAAGATGTTGAGGGGTCTGGATAGGGTGGACTCTCAGAGGCTATTTCCAAGGGCTGAAATGGTTGCTACGAGAGGACACAGGTTTAAGGTGCTGGGGGGTAGGTACAGGGGGGATGTCAGGGGTAAGTTTTTCACTCAGAGGGTGGTGGGTGAGTGGAATCGGCTGACGTCGGTGGTGGTGGAGGCAAACTCGTTGGGGTCTTTTAAGAGACTTCTGGATGAGTACATGGGATTTAATGGGATTGAGGGCTATAGATAGGCCTAGAGGTGGGGATGTGATCGGCGCAACTTGTGGGCCGAAGGGCCTGTTTGTGCTGTGACTTTCTATGTTCTATGTTCTATGTAACCCCCCCAATCACCCCCAAACCCCCACCAATCACCCTAAAACCCCCCCAATCACAACCAAATCCTCCCCAATCACCCCCCAAATCCCCCAATCACCCCCAAAGCCCGAATCACACCCTAAAAACCCCCAAATCACACCCAAACCCCAATCACCACCAAACCCCCCCAATCACCCCCAAAACGTCCCCAATCACCCCCCAAACCCCCAATCACCCCCAAAACCCCCAATCACGCCCCAATCCCCCCAAACCCCCCCAATCACCCTCAAATCATCCCCAATCACCCCGAAACCCCTATTCACCCCAAAACCCATCAATCACCACCAAAACCTCCCCAATCATCCCCCCAATCACCCCCAAACAAAGGAGAGGGATGTGTTGACTGGGAGTGTCTCTGAGGGGAGTGTTGAACCGTTGGAGAAAATCTCCATTACAAAGGAGGAAGTGTTAGGTTTGTTAGAGAATATAAAGACTGACAAATCCCCAGGGCCTGATGGAATCTATCCAAGGCTGCTCAGGGAGACGAGAGGTGAAATCGTTGGGCCTCTGATGCAAATCTTTGTCTCGTCACTGGACGCAGGTGAGGTCCCAGAGGATTGGAGGATAGCCAATGTGGTCCTGTTATTTAAGAAGGGTAGGAAGGATAACCCGGGTAATTATAGGCCAGTGAGCTTGACGTCCGTGGTGGGGAAGTTGTTGGAGAAGATTCTTAGAGATAGGATGTATGCGCATTTAGAAAGGAATAAACTCATTAACGATAGTCAACATGGTTTTGTGAGAGGGAGGTCATGCCTCACTAACCTGGTGGTGTTTTTTGAAGAAGTGACCAAAATGGTTGACGAAGGAAGGGCCGTGGATGTTGTCTATATGGACTTTAGTAAAGCGTTTGACAAAGTCCCTCATGGTAGGCTAGTGAAAAAGGTTGGATCTCATGGGATAAAGGGGGAGGTGGCTAGATGGGTGGAGAACTGGCTTGGTCATAGAAGACAGAGGGTGGTAGTGGAAGGGTCTTTTTCCAGCTGGAGGCCTGTGACTAGTGGTGTACCGCAGGGCTCTGTATTGGGACCTCTGCTGTTTGTGATTTATATAAATGATCTGGAAGAAGGAGTAACTGGGGTGATCAGTAAGTTTGCGGACGACACAAAACTGGCAGGACTTGCAGATAGTGAGGAACATTGTCAGAGGCTACAGAAGGATATAGATAGGCTGGAAATTTGGGCAAGGAAATGGCAGATGGAGTTCAATCCTGATAAATGCGAAGTGATGCATTTTGGTGGGAATAATGTAGGGAGGAGCTACACGATAAATGGAAGAACCATGAAGGGTGTAGAGTCGCAGAGGGACCTGGGTGTGCAAGTCCACAGATCTTTGAAGGTGACGTCACAGGTGGAGAAGGTGGTGAAGAAGGCATATGGCATGCTTGCCTTTATAGGACGGGGCATAGTGTATAAGAGTTGGGGTCTGATGTTGCAGATGTATAGAACGTTGGTTCGGCCACATTTGGAATACTGCGTCCAGTTCTGGTCGCCACACTACCAGAAGGACGTGGAGGCTTTGGAGAGAGTACAGAGGAGGTTTACCAGGATGTTGCCTGGTATGGAGGGGCTTGGTTATGAGGAGAGATTGGGGAAACTGGGGTTGTTCTCACTGGAAAGACGGAGGATGAGGGGAGACTTAATAGAGGTGTATAAAATTATGAAAGGCATAGATAGGATGAACAGTGGGAAGCTTTTCCCCGGGTCGGTGGTGACGTTCACGAGTGGTCATAGGTTCAAGGTGAAGGGGGGGAGGTTTAACACAGATATCAGAAGGACATATTTCACACAGAGGGTCGTGGGGGCCTGGAATGTGTTGCCGGGCAAGGTGGTGGAGGTGGACACACTGGGAACGTTTAAGACTTATCTAGACAGCTATATGAACGGAGTGGGAATGGAGGGATACAAAAGAGTGGTCTAGTTTGGACCAGGGAGCGGCGCGGGCTAATTGTTCCTTGTTTCTCGTTTCAAGGCTTCATTCTATGATCATCTTGCTGGTGCCAGTACAGAGCGAGACTGCGGATAGTTGGGAACCTGTCTCGGGGGCAGGGAATTCATATGGTGTTCGTGGAAGTGGAAATGACTAGGGTTGGGAAGCATTTTCCGATCAGGGCCATTGTGATCTCCTGGACTCGTTTCGATCGCCTCAGGGGGTCGGAGAGGAATTTCCCAGATTTTTTTTCCCCATATTGGCCCTGGGGTTTTCACTCTGGGTTTTCGCCTCTCCCTGGAGATCACTTGGTCTGGAATGGGGGGGGTGGGGGTGAGTTAATAGGTTGTGATGAACAAAGCATCGTAGCTGTGAGGGACAGCTCGGTGGATAGGATATTGGTATGTAGATCGGCTGGAAAATTGGGCGGGGATCCTGGATTCAGGATTCAATCCTGGACCGGGGAGCGGCGCGGGCTTGGAGGGCCGAAGGGCCTGTTCCTGTGCTGTATTGTTCTTTGTTCTTTGTAAACCCCCCCAATCACCTCCCAAACCCCCTCAATTACCCCCAAAACCCCCTAATCACCCCCAAAACCCAATCACCTCCAAAACCCCCCAATGACCCCCAAACCACCCAATCACCCCCAAAACCTCCGGGGTTTACCCCCAAAATCCCCCAATCACCCCAAAACCCTCCAATCACCCCCAATCAACTCCCAAAACACACAATCACCCCCAAAGCCCCCATTCACCGCAAAACCCTGCAATCACCCCCAAAGACCCCCAAATCACCCCCAAAACCCCCAATCAGCCCCAAACACACAATCACCCCCAAACACCCGCAGTCACCCCCAAACCCCCGCAATCACCCCCAAAATGCCGCAATCACCTCCAAACCCCCAATCACCCGCAAAAACCCACAATCACCCCCAAATCCCTGCAATCACCCCCAAATCCCCCCAATCACGTCCAAAATCCCACAATCACTCCCAAACCCCCCAATCACGCCCAAACCCCCCAATTAACCCCCAATCAACCCGAAAACCCCCTAAATCACCCCCAAAACCCTGCAATTACCCCAAAAACCTCCTGAGTCACCCCCAAAACACGCCAAGTATTGAATTGCCCCTGTCCTGGGGTGTTATTATTGAATCACTCCTGTCCTGGGGGTTTATTATTGAATCACTCCTGTCCTGGAGGTTTATTATTGAATCAAAGAAACATAGAAAAACTACAGCACAAACAGGCCCTTCGGCCCACAAGTTGTGCCGAACATATCCCTACCTTCCAGACCTACCGATAGCCCTCCATCCTATTAAGCTCCATGTACTCATCCAGGAATCTCTTAAAAGACCCTTTGAGTTCGCCTCCACCACCCCTGACGGCAGCCGATTCCACTCGCCCACCACCCTCTGTGTGAAAAACTTACTCCTCACATCTCCCCTGTACCTACCCCCCAGCACCTTAAACCTGGGTCCTCTCGTAGCAGCCATTTCCACCCTGGGAAAAAGCCTCTGAGAGTCCACCCGATCTATGCCTCTCAACATCTTATACACCTCTATTAGGTCTCCCCTCATCCTTCGTCTCTCCAAGGAGAAAAAACCGAACTCCCTCAGCCTATCTTCATAAGGCATGCCACTCAATTCAGGCAACATCCTTGTAAATCTCCTCTGCACCCTTTCAATCTTTTCCACATCCTTCCTATAGTGAGGCGACCAGAACTGAGCACAGTACTCCAAGTGGGGTCTGACGAGGGTCTTATATAGCTGCATCATTATCCCCGGACTCCTAAACTCAATCCCCCGATTGATAAAGGCCAGCACACCATACGCCTTCTTAACCACCTCCTCCACCTGCGGGGCCGATTTCAGAGTCCTATGGACCCGGACCCCAAGGTCCTTCTGATCCTCGACAGTACTAAGAGTCTTTCTCTTTATATTGTACTCCTTCATCCCATTTGTCCTACCAAAATGGACCACAACGCATTTATCTGGCTTGAAGTCCATCTGCCACTTCTCCGCCCAGACTTGCATCCTATCTATGTCCCTCTGTAACTTCTGACATCCCTCCAGACTATCCACAACCCCACCAACCTTCGTGTCGTCGGCAAACTTACCAACCCATCCCTCCACTTCCTCATCCAGGTCATTTATGAAAATGACAAACAGCAAGGGTCCCAGAACAGATCCCTGGGGCACCCCACTGGTGACCGACCTCCATTTAGAAAACGACCCATCTATACCCACTCTCTGCCGCCTTTGGGCAAGCCAGTTCTGGATCCACCGGGCAGCAGCCCCTTGGATCCCATGCTCTCTCACTTTTTCTAGAATCACCTCTGTCCTGGGGGTTTATTATTGAATCACTGCTGTCCTGGGGGTTTATTATTGAATCACCCCTGTCCTGGGGGTTTATTATTGAATCACCCCTGTCCTGAGGGTTTATTATTGAATCACCCCTGTCCTGGGGGTTTATTATTGAATCACTGCTGTCCTGGGGGTTTATTATTGAATCACCGCTGTCCTGGGGGTTTATTATTGAATCATCCCTGTCCTGGGGGTTTATTATTGAATCACCCCTGTCCTGGGGGTTTATTATTGAATCACTGCTGTCCTGGGGGTTTATTATTGAATCACTGCTGTCCTGGGGGTTTATTATTGAATCACCCCTGTCCTGGGGGTTTATTATTGAATCACCCCTGTCCTGGGGGTTTATTATTGAATCACCCCTGTCCTGAGGGTTTATTATTGAATCACCCCTGTCCTGAGGGTTTATTATTGAATCACCCCTGTCCTGGGGGTTTATTATTGAATCACTGCTGTCCTGGGGGTTTATTATTGAATCACCCCTGTCCTGGGGGTTTATTATTGAATCACTGCTGTCCTGGGGGTTTATTATTGAATCACTGCTGTCCTGAGGGTTTATTATTGAATCACCCCTGTCCTGAGGGTTTATTATTGAATCACTGCTGTCCTGGGGGTTTATTATTGAATCACTGCTGTCCTGGGGGTTTATTATTGAATCACTGCTGTCCTGAGGGTTTATTATTGAATCACCCCTGTCCTGGGGGTTTATTATTGAATCACCCCTGTCCTGGGGGTTTATTATTGAATCACCCCTGTCCTGAGGGTTTATTATTGAATCACCCCTGTCCTGGGGGTTTATTATTGAATCACTGCTGTCCTGGGGGTTTATTATTGAATCATTGCTGTCCTGAGGGTTTATTATTGAATCACCCCTGTCCTGGGGGTTTATTATTGAATCATCCCTGTTCTGGGGGTTTATTATTCAATCACCCCTGTCCTGAGGGTTTATTATTAAATCACCCCTGTCCTGGGGGTTTATTATTGAATCACCCCTGTCCTGGGGGTTTATTATTGAATCACCCCTGTCCTGGGGGTTTATTATTGAATCACTGCTGTCCTGAGGGTTTATTATTGAATCACCCCTGTCCTGGGGGTTTATTATTGAATCACCCCTGTCCTGGGGGTTTATTATTGAATCACCCCTGTCCTGAGGGTTTATTATTGAATCACCCCTGTCCTGGGGGTTTATTATTGAATCACCCCTGTCCTGGGGGTTTATTATTGAATCACTGCTGTCCTGAGGGTTTATTATTGAATCACCCCTGTCCTGGGGGTTTATTATTGAATCATCCCTGTTCTGGGGGTTTATTATTCAATCACCCCTGTCCTGAGGGTTTATTATTAAATCACCCCTGTCCTGGGGGTTTATTATTGAATCACCCCTGTCCTGGGGGTTTATTATTGAATCACCCCTGTCCTGGGGGTTTATTATTGAATCACTGCTGTCCTGAGGGTTTATTATTGAATCACCCCTGTCCTGGGGGTTTATTATTGAATCACCCCTGTCCTGGGGGTTTATTATTGAATCACCCCTGTCCTGAGGGTTTATTATTGAATCACCCCTGTCCTGGGGGTTTATTATTGAATCACCCCTGTCCTGGGGGTTTATTATTGAATCACTGCTGTCCTGGGGGTTTATTATTGAATCACTGCTGTCCTGGGGGTTCATTATTGACTTGCACTTGGCCTGGGGGTTTATTATTGAATCACCCCTGTCCTGGGGGTTTATTATTGAATCACCCCTGTCCTGAGGGTTTATTATTGAATCACTGCTGTCCTGGGGGTTTATTATTGAATCACCCCTGTCCTGAGGGTTTATTATTGAATCACCCCTGTCCTGGGGGTTTATTATTGAATCACTGCTGTCCTGGGGGTTTATTATTGAATCACCCCTGTCCTGGGGGTTTATTATTGAATCACCCCTGTCCTGGGGGTTTATTATTGAATCACCCCTGTCCTGGGGGTTTATTATTGAATCACCCCTGTCCTGGGGGTTTATTATTGAATCACCCCTGTCCTGAGGGTTTATTATTGAATCACCCCTGTCCTGGGGGTTTATTATTGAATCACCCCTGTCCTGGGGGTTTATTATTGAATCACCCCTGTCCTGGGGGTTTATTATTGAATCACCCCTGTCCTGGGGGTTTATTATTGAATCACCCCTGTCCTGAGGGTTTATTATTGAATCACTGCTGTCCTGGGGGTTTATTATTGAATCACCCCTGTCCTGAGGGTTTATTATTGAATCACTGCTGTCCTGGGGGTTTATTATTGAATCACCCCTGTCCTGGGGGTTTATTATTGAATCACCCCTGTCCTGGGGGTTTATTATTGAATCACTGCTGTCCTGGGGGTTTATTATTGAATCACCCCTGTCCTGGGGGTTCATTATTGACTTGCACTTGGCCTGGGGGTTTATTATTGAATCACCCCTGTCCTGGGGGTTTATTATTGAATCACCCCTGTCCTGAGGGTTTATTATTGAATCACCCGTCCTGAGGGTTTATTATTGAATCACACCTGTCCTGGGGGTTTATTATTGAATCACCCCTGTCCTGGGGGTTTATTATTGAATCACCCCTGTCCTGGGGGTTTATTATTGAATCACCCCTGTCCTGAGGGTTTATTATTGAATCACCCCTGTCCTGGGGGTTTATTATTGAATCACCCCTGTCCTGTGGGTTTATTATTGAATCACCCCTGTCCTGGGGGTTTATTATTGAATCACCCCTGTCCTGGGGGTTTATTATTGAATCACTGCTGTCCTGGGGGTTTATTATTGAATCACCCCTGTCCTGGGGGTTTATTATTGAATCACCCCTGTCCTGGGGGTTTATTATTGAATCACTGCTGTCCTGGGGGTTTATTATTGAATCACCCCTGTCCTGGGGGTTTATTATTGAATCACCCCTGTCCTGGGGGTTTATTATTGAATCACCCCTGTCCTGGGGGTTTATTATTGAATCACCCCTGTCCTGGGGGTTTATTATTGAATCACCCCTGTCCTGGGGGTTTATTATTGAATCACCCCTGTCCTGGGGGTTTATTATTGAATCACTGCTGTCCTGGAGGTTTATTATTGAATCACCCCTGTCCTGGGGGTTTATTATTGAATCACCCCTGTCCTGGGGGTTTATTATTGAATCACCCCTGTCCTGGGGTTTATTATTGAATCACCCCTGTCCTGGGGGTTTATTATTGAATCACTGCTGTCCTGGGGGTTTATTATTGAATCACCCCTGTCCTGGGGTTTATTATTGAATCACCCCTGTCCTGGGGTTTATTATTGAATCACCCCTGTCCTGGGGGTTTATTATTGAATCACCCCTGTCCTGGGGTTTATTATTGAATCACCCCTGTCCTGGGGGTTTATTATTGAATCACTGCTGTCCTGGGGGTTTATTATTGAATCACCCCTGTCCTGGGGTTTATTATTGAATCACCCCTGTCCTGGGGGTTTATTATTGAATCACCCCTGTCCTGGGGTTTATTATTGAATCACCCCTGTCCTGGGGTTTATTATTGAATCACCCCTGTCCTGGGGGTTTATTATTGAATCACTGCTGTCCTGGGGGTTTATTATTGAATCACCCCTGTCCTGGGGTTTATTATTGAATCACCCCTGTCCTGGGGGTTTATTATTGAATCACTGCTGTCCTGGGGGTTTATTATTGAATCACCCCTGTCCTGGGGGTTTATTATTGAATCACTGCTGTCCTGGGGGTTTATTATTGAATCACCCCTGTCCTGGGGGTTTATTATTGAATCACCCCTGTCCTGGGGGTTTATTATTGAATCACCCCTGTCCTGGGGGTTTATATTGAATCACCCCTGTCCTGAGGGTTTATTATTGAATCACTGCTGTCCTGGGGGTTTATTATTGAATCACTGCTGTCCTGGGGGTTTATTATTGAATCACCCCTGTCCTGGGGTTTATTATTGAATCACCCCTGTCCTGGGGGTTTATTATTGAATCACTGCTGTCCTGGGGGTTTATTATTGAATCACCCCTGTCCTGGGGGTTTATTATTGAATCACTGCTGTCCTGGGGGTTTATTATTGAATCACCCCTGTCCTGAGGGTTTATTATTGAATCACTGCTGTCCTGGGGGTTTATTATTGAATCACCCCTGTCCTGGGGTTTATTATTGAATCACCCCTGTCCTCGGGGTTTATTATTGAATCACTGCTGTCCTGGGGGTTTATTATTGAATCACCCCTGTCCTGGGGGTTTATTATTGAATCACTGCTGTCCTGGGGGTTTATTATTGAATCACCCCTGTCCTGGGGGTTTATTATTGAATCACCCCTGTCCTGGGGGTTTATTATTGAATCACCCCTGTCCTGGGTGTTTATTATTGAATCACCCCTGTCCTGGGGGTTTATTATTGAATCACCCCTGTCCTGGGGGTTTATTATTGAATCACCCCTGTCCTGGGGGTTTATTATTGAATCACCCCTGTCCTGGGGGTTTATTATTGAATCACCCCTGTCCTGAGGGTTTATTATTGAATCACCCCTGTCCTGGGGGTTTATTATTGAATCACCCCTGTCCTGGGGGTTTATTATTGAATCACCCCTGTCCTGAGGGTTTATTATTGAATCACCCCTGTCCTGGGGGTTTATTATTGAATCACCCCTGTCCTGGGGGTTTATTATTGAATCACCCCTGTCCTGGGGGTTTATTATTGAATCACCCCTGTCCTGGGGGTTTATTATTGAATCACTGCTGTCCTGGGGGTTTATTATTGAATCACCCCTGTCCTGGGGGTTTATTATTGAATCACCCCTGTCCTGGGGGTTTATTATTGAATCACCCCTGTCCTGGGGGTTTATTATTGAATCACCCCTGTCCTGGGGGTTTATTATTGACTTGCACTTGGCCTGGGGGTTTATTATTGAATCACCCCTGTCCTGGGGGTTTATTATTGAATCACCCCTGTCCTGGGGGTTTATTATTGAATCACCCCTGGCCTGGGGGTTTATTATTGAATCACCCCTGTCCTGGGGGTTTATTATTGAATCACCGCTGTCCTGGGGGTTTATTATTGAATCACCCCTGTCCTGGGGGTTTATTATTGAATCACCCCTGTCCTGGGGGTTTATTATTGAATCACCCCTGTCCTGGGGGTTTATTATTGAATCACCCCTGTCCTGGGGGTTTATTATTGAATCACCCCTGTCCTGGGGGTTTATTATTGACTTGCACTTGGCCTGGGGGCCAGGTTTGCTGACTTGTTGCCGCATGCGCAGAATTGCAGGAACGACACTCCCGTTGAGACCGCAGCCAGTGCGCATGCGCGGTTGCCCGCGACCGCCCCTGTCTCCATGGTTACGGGGCCTAGCGGACAGGCCGCGGTTCAGGAGTGGGATGGGTGCTGAAGCGGCAGCTCTGAGCAGGCCGCTGCTTCCGGCTCGAGTGCGGCCGTTGCCGGTGGCCACTCAGGCCGCTCTGCGCTCTGGGTTAGGGGTGCCCTCGTTGGCGCAGTGCCTGGAGGAGCTGCTGCTTAACAGCCTGGAGGCCGGGTGCGGCTGCGCGGCAGCTCGCGTGGACGCGCTGGCCGGGCGCGTGCAAGTGGCTGATAACGGAGCGGGGCTGGAGCGTGCGGCCCTGGAGCTGGCGGGCACGCGCTACCACACAGGTAGAGGGGGTAGCAATGGCCTCCTCCCCGGGCCTGGGGGTCACGGTGAGGCCCTGGCCAGCATTGCTCACCTGTCAGGCCTGCTGGAGATAGTGAGCAGGCCGCAGGGTTCCAGCCAGACCTGGGTGAAGTTATTCCGCAATGGCCAAGCCCGGCTGGTGTATGAGGCTGAGATGGGGAGGCCCAGTCCTGGTACCACTGTCACCATTTGCAACCTCTTCTACCAGCTGCCAGTGAGGCGGCGCCGCCTTGGCCGGCCCTTGGAGTGGGAGCAGATCCGCCGCCGGGTCCAGGCTTTGAGCCTCCTGCACCCAGGCGTCTCATTCACTGTGCGGGATGATGCCTCTGCCACAGCCGGAGGCTCACTAGTGGTTAGATTGCCCAAAGCCAGCAGTTTGCAGACCCGCTTCGCCCAAATCCATGGTCCGCAGAAGGCGGCAGCACTGGCCCGCCTCCAACATTCAAGTGGCGGCTTCCAGCTGAGTGGTTTCATTAGCCGCCAGGGCCACCACAGCAAAGCCCAGCGACTGGTGTTTGTCAACGGAAGGCTGGTTCTGAAAACCCGCATTCACAAAGAGCTGGACCTGCTGCTCAGACGGCACAGCCTAATTTGTAGGCCCGAACCTGGCACTGGGCCCCGGGGAGGCCTTGACCTTCACCCTATCTATATCATCAACATCCACTGTGACCGTAATGAGTACGATGCCTGCTGGGAGACAAATCGCACCCTGCTGGAGTTTAGTGCCTGGAACCTGCTGATCAGTTGCTTGGGGGAGGGAGTCCGAGCCTTCTTGTTACAGGAACGGTTGCTGATGGAACCCACAGAGGAGCAGGGATCTTCCCAGCTTGCTGTCGTTAACTCAGACTTCAGTTTTTCACATGAGCGGGTAGCAGTACTATCCAAGTCGGTGCACCGGCGGGCTGTGGTTCCAGAGACTCCCAGACTGGAGGCAGACTCTAAACCCTGTGTTGCTCTCTGTCAGGGTGAAGATCCAGTCTTGTATTCCAGGCAGTGTGGTCTTCTACCCTACATAGAATCCCCAATGCACGGCCTTCATTCTGCTGGTCAAGAGCCAGTAGCATATGGGAGGTCTCCATTGGAAGAGGAGCAAAGCCCTGAGACACAACCAACACAGCCTGGCACAACTATTTGCCAACTCGTAGCTGCCTATGAGAGTGAGAACCTGTCGGTCACTAAGAATTCATCACAAGAAGTGGAGCAAGCAGACATGGTGGAACGTGCAAAGATGGAGGAAGACGTGGGAGAGTTGCAAGAGGGGTCATTGGGGGAGCAGAAGGGAGCTTTGCAGGACGAGCAGGGAGGGGAGGGGGAGCAGGTAGGGGAGACAGAAGGGGAGCAGGTGGGGCAGCCACGAGGAAAGCAGGCAGGAGAAAGGCAGTTGTGGGGTGAGAGCGTGGAGGAGCTACGTGGCAAGCAGGGGGTTAGGGTGAAGGCACAGAGGGACAGGATACAGTGGGGGGAACAGAGAGTGGAACTGGGTATTACAGGTCTCTTAACCCATATTGTCCCCAGGAAATTGATAGATGCAGACACTGAACGTGGAAACTCTTCAGACTGGGACAACGTCTGTCGTCCTGGCCCAGTGAGTGCTTGGGAGATTCTCAATGAAAGAACAAGAAAGGGAGATGGACAACTCATGCCTGATGAAAGAACACCCTCAAATATAAATAGGAAACATGGGGTAGATATGCCCCAAGTGTTTGTGACTGACTGTCGGAGAATTCAGGACATTTCTCAGTGTCATCATCATTTTGGGAGCTCTGCTGAATCAGTGGCAATATCTCGGCAGCTGATTTTACCGCAATACCTCACAAGTTCTGAGGGCAGAAATCCTATCAGTTGTGAACCTGTCTGTCGTCAGGCGAGATTCCACAGGAAACTGAGCATGTCTCTAATAACTGGTTCGCTGGATGCATTCAGGAGAAACTATGGGAAGCAATTAAGTGATGATCAAAATGGAGGAAGCTCTTCTCAAGGCAGTGTGTCTATTCAGGACAGCGCTGGTGATGCAGCCATGAGGCCATCAGTAGATAATGTGACAACTAAGAGTATAGAGAGTCTGTACCAGAGCCCAGGTGTAAAATATGCGGATTCTACAACAAGTTACCACAGTCAGAGTTTACGGCATGACCAGTGTGGTTGCAGTGATCTTTTAAGGAGTTTGCATTCTGATGGAACTTACCCCAAAGATGTGGCCAAAGCACAGTCCAATCTGATTGAACTGCCCCATTGTTCACAAACCAAAAATACCTTTCCAGTTGTCAAGGAGCGTCCAAGAACTCTGGCTGCAAAGTTGTCCAGGTTAAAGGATCTTAAAGGACAGCCTGCTGAAGAGAAAAGTGGAGAGTCCAAAGTGGGAAGTTCCGCAGATACATGCCAACCTTGCCAGAGTTACCAGGAGCTTATGCAGCAAGGACAGGAGCGTGCAAAATCTGCATCTCTAGAGCTAGTGCACTCAGCTCAGGCAATCTCTGAAAACATTTCTCTTCGAGAGAGGGGAGTGAGTGAGGAATGTCAGGAAATTTGGAGTGGTGCAACAATTGAATGTGTCCAATGCACTAATCACAGTGGACCTTGTTCAGTTAACCTGCCTTGGTCTGCAGTTGATGAAAGTGCTGGAAAAGGAACTGATTCTCAGTCAGATCTGCATGTTGGAGACCGATCTCAAAGCTACAGAACAAGTGAGGCAAACTTGAATCCATCTGCAGAAGATTCTGTTCCCACACAGAAAGTGTCAGAACCTGTCAATGTTCAAACTAAACCAATTCATGCTGGGCAGTTCCCAGGAAATTGCGTGGAGACCTGTAAAAGCCAACATGATACAGTGAAAAGTTTTGCCTCAGATTGGCTGCAATACTTTGATGGATCTCTCGGGAGGATGGTGTATGTAAACAGTGTGACTGGACTGAGTAGCTATGAAGTTCCACCAGATGCCCATACGCAGGCTGCCTGCATAAAGGATTTCACAACAATGGCAGTTAATGTTCTCACTAAGAATGGTGAGTTTGGAAAGAAATAGTTTAAGGATAAGGGGTAAATCTTTTAGGACTGAGGTGAAGAGAAATTTCTTCACTCAGAGAGTGGTGAATCTGGAATTCACTACCTCAGAAAGTAGTTGGGGCCAAAACATTGTGCGATTTCAAGAAGAAATTAGATATAGCTCTCAGGGCGAAAGGGATCAAAGGATATGGGGGGGAAGGGGGGGATCAGGATACTGAATTTAATGATCAATCATCAAAATGAATGGTGGAGCAGGCACGAAGGGCCATATGGCCTACTCCTGCTTCTAGTTTCTATGTACATTTAGAGACGTAGGAGGCGATTTTACTATTGCATTGCACCCGTAAAGTGGGGTGCAAAGCGATTGGCGCCATTTTACAAGCGCCGGATTTCCGGCGCAGTCAGCCTCTCGCTGGAAATGGGCGAGAGGCAGGTTAATGTATTGAAATTTATGTAAAGAAGTATTTACATGTCATTAGTGAGCCCGGCGTTCAATCGTCCAGGCTCGGCCCCCCTTTATGACCGTGCCGGCGAGGAATAGACAAGCTCCCCTTGAACGGGGAGCAGTCGACTTGGCCTCGCTGGTGGAACCGGAGGCCATTGAGGCCCCCCGGGGAGGCAAGGGGGGGTGCCCCTTGGGCAGTGCCAGACTGGCAGTGCCACCCTGGCACCTGGGTAATGCCTGTCTGGCACCTGGGCAGTGCCAGGGGTGGGACTAATGGTGGCGGGGGGGGTGTTGGCAGGGCTGTATTTTGGGCCGCAGGCCCCTGTGATTGCAGGGGGACAGCTGCTTCAGGCTGCCTGCACTAGCTGGGGCCTGACAGCTTTCTCTTTGTCTGTCAGACCCCTGCTACTGCTAATGTGCATGTGCAGCATCAGAGGCCTGCACATGCACACTACCTCCCTCTGCAGGCTTTTGGGCACATTATGCCCTGCCCACAGACTTCTGCAGCGAGCCACAGGTTCACACATCTGAAACTCTCCTGGTTTCAAGTCCGCCCAGCACTTAGAGAAAAAATGGTAAAATAGTGTCCATAATTTCACATCCCTCAAAATTACCCCCGCCCCCACACAATAACAACTCAACTGGGCCTTGTTAATAGTATGATCCGCATCCAGTTCTCCCTAAATCTAGCATTATGAAATTCTCTGAATTAGGCTATAGTGCCTCTTGAGCCTGCTTCACAATTCAGTAACACGATGGCTGATCTTCGATTCAACCTTTGACTACACTTGCCGCTAGTCCCCATATCTCTTGATTGCTTAAGAGTCCAAAGGTCTACCAACCTTGATCTTGAATGTACTCAATGACTAGTTGAAAACCTGACATAGTAAGGTTTAAAGGGCCCTAGTATTCTGCCCCACATTCTATAACAGCCTATTAGAACCATAGAAAATTACAGCTCAGAAACAGGCCTTTTGGCCCTTCTTGTCTGTGCCGAACCATTTTATGCCTAGTCCCACTACAAACAGTTTTCTCACAACTCACCACTAACTTGCTCTATCTTCACCATTTCTCATAGCCTTTCTACTAATGCAATTCATAGATTCATAGAATGCCCACAGCGCAGAAGGAGGCCACTCAGCCCATTGAGCTTGCACCAACAACTATCCCATCCAGGCCCTATCTCCATAAACCTGCATATTTACCCTGCTAGTCCCCCTGCCACTAAACGGCAATTTAGCATGGCCAATCCACCTAACCTACACATCTTTGGAGTGTGGGAGGAAACCGGAGCACCCGGAGGAATCCTACGCAGACACGAGGAGAACGTGCAAACTCCACACAGACAGTGACCCAAGGCCAGAATTCATCCCAGGTCCCTGGCGCTGTGAGGCAATAGTGCTAACCACTGTGCCGCCCCTAATTACTTTCTTGTTTCAGTTTCCATTTGGGTCCCCCTCCTCTCCTTAGTTCTATTATCCATCTCTGGAAAAAAATCTCTCACGAGTTCACCGAATGCCCAACAAAACAGAAGAATTACTAGATGAAAAATAACAATCCATCTAGTTTGTAGTCTCTTATCACTTAGTGTGCAACAGACCCCAACATGAAGAGAGGAAAATCCTCAGTGGTGGAGAGTTTTGGGGACCATGAAAGGCTAGTTTCTAGCATGATATACTCAGCAGGGGGCGGCACGGTGGCACAATGATTAGCACTGCTGCCTCACAGTGCCAAGGACCCAGGTTCGATTCCCGGGGGCACGGCGGCACAGTGGTTAGCACTGCTGCCTCAGTGCCAGGGACCTGGGTTCGATTCCCGGCTTGGGTCACTGTCTGTGTGGAGTCTGCACGTTCTCCTCCTGTCTGCGTGGGTTTCCTCCGGATGCTCTGGTTTCCTCCCACAGTCTGAAAGACGTGCTGGTTAGGGTGCATTGAGCCGAACAGGCACTGGAGTGTGGCAACTAGGGGAATTTCACTAACTTCATTGCAGTGTTAATATAAGCCTTATTTGTGACTAATAAATAAACTTTTTAAAAAATGTACATCATGGCTAAATTACTCATGTACAAGATCCCAATATGTTATATTCTGTCAGAAATCTGATATCTAATTTGATTAAATCTACTGAACAGCTTCCACTACCTCCCCAGAGTTCCATAGATAAAAAGCAAATTACTGCGGATGATGTAATCTGAAACAAAACCAGAAAATGCTGGAAAATCTCAGCAGGCCTGACTATCTGTGGAGAGAGAATAGAGCTAACGTTTCGAGTCTGGATGACTCGAGTCAGAGACGAAGTCATCCAGACTCGAAACATTGGCTCTGTTCTCCCCAGATACTGTCAGACCTGCTGAGACTTTCCAGCATTTTCTGTTTCTGTTCCATAGATTGATCACTTTTTATTCATTCACAGAATGTTGGCATCACTGGCAAGGCCAGTGTTCATCCCTAATTACCCTTGAAAGGTAGTGGTGAGTCCCTTTCTTGAATATAACTGAGTGGCTTATCAGACTTTTTCAGTTAAGAATCAATCATCCTACAATGGGTTGGGAGTCACATATTGACCAGACTGGGTAAGGAGGACAGATTTCCTTTCCTAAAGGGCATGGTGAGCCAGATGTGTTTTTACTTCAATCTTGTTGTTTGGTGGTCACCATTATAGTAAGAGCCCTTTATTCCAGATTTATTTTAATGAATCAAATTCCTTAGCTGCTATGGTGAGATTTCAGATCCAGGCTGCTGCATCATTAATATAAAAATTGAAAATGCTGGAAATATGCAACAGGTTTGGTAATTCTGTGGAGAGAGAAATAGAATTAATGTATCAGATTAATGATCTTTCATCAGAACTCTGGATTACTAGTCCAGTAACATAACCATGATGCTTCTATCCTTCCAAATACGCCCACTGAAATATTGACCTGGAACTTGTGATCTACACTGAAACAAAGGAACATGCCACTAAGCTCGAAGAAACAGTAATCTTGTGATACCTGGTGTGTTTTTCCTCTCATCTGGCAGCAGTTGCACCATTTGTGAAGAAATTGCTCCTCTCAATCTTAAATCACAGAATCACAGAATTGTTAAAGTACAGAAAGAGGCTATTTGGCCCATTGGCATCGCCTCTCCAAATGAACACCCTGACTTAATACCATTCCTCTGCCTTTTTACCGTATTCTTGCACATTTCTTCCATTCAAGTAATCATCTTATGCCTTCCTGAATGCCTTGATTGAACCTGCCTCTACCACACTTCCAGGCAATGCATTCCAGACCCAAACCACTTGCTGTGAGAAAGTCCTTTCCCACATCACATTTGCTTCTTTTGCAAATCATTTTAAATCTGTGCCGTCTTAGGCAGTAGACTAAAACGCAAGACCTCTCATGTTGTAATCTCGGGATTACTCCCAGTGCCATGTGCTAGTGAGCACAGAAATAGGAGGATAGTACAGATGAATCCAACTTAAGAGTTGGTGCAGGAGGGAGGGCGTTAGATTCCTGTATTACTGGGACCGTTTCTGGGGAAGGTGGGACCTGTACAAGTGAGCCGGTCTACATCTGAAGCAGAATGGGACTAACATCCTTACGGGACGTTTTGCTAGTGCTGTTGGGAGGAGTTTAAACTAATTTGGCAGGGGGAGGGACACAGACTGTTAGCAGAATAAGGGCACGGAATCATACAGCAAAACAAACAAGTCAGAGGGAGTGCAGCTGTATTAAGTTTCAAGGGAGTAAGGCCAGACTGTATGGCCTCTACTTTAACACCAGGAGTATTACAGGTAAAATTGATGAAGATAATGATTGACATGTGGAAGTGTGACATAGTAGCCACAAAGATATGGTTGAAGGAAGGACACGATTGGCAACTCAACATTCCGGGATATATTCTGGGATTTTCACAGTAACTTCATTCCAGTGTTAATGTAAGCCTGCTTGTGACACTAAAAATAAAAATATAAAATCTTCAGGCAAGATGGGGGGTGGGGGGAGGTAAAAAAGGACAATGGGAAGAGGATAACCAGGGAAAGAGTAGGGACCAAGGGGGCAATCTGTGGGTGGAGCCAGAGGACACTGGTAGAGTGTTGAATGAATATTTCACATCCGTCTTCACCCAAGAGAATGAGGATGGTGGTATGGAATTCAGACAGAGAGACTGAAGTTCTTGAACAAACTGACATAGGAAAGGACAAGGTATTGGAGGTGTTGGCATTGCACTAACATTGAAAAAGGAGATTCTTTAAAAGTTTTAAAGAAGCCTGGGCTTTTACAAGTGCTTTCATAGAGATGGAAGGATTGCAGAAGGCTCAACTTCCCACAGACTTTTATTTATATTTTCACTGGAACAAAACTAGTTCTAGTGGATAAATCTCCAGGTCCGGATGAATTGTGGCCCAGGCTGCTGTGGGAGGCAAGGGAGGAGACTGCAGGGGCTTTGACCCAAATTTTCAAATCCTCTCTGGGGGAGGTGTCAGACGACTGGAGAACAGCTAATGTGGTTCCACTATTTAAGAAGGTAGAGATAAATCAGGGAACTACAGACCAGTAGTTTTCTCATAGTTTCGCTGTCACTAACGTGGGACTATGAGAGAAATTTCTGAAGGAGAGCATCTATCTCCACTTGGCGAGGCAAAGCTTGATCAGGGATAGTCAGCATAGCTTCATCAGAAGGAGGTCATGCCTAACAAATTTAATTGAATTTTTTGAGGAGGTGGCCAGGTGTGTGACCAGACGAGGGTAGTGCAGTCAATGCAGTTTATATTATTTCAGCAAAACCTTTGACAACATCTCATATGGGAGACTTGAAAAGAAGATAAATCCACATGGGATATAGGATAATTTGATAAAGTGGATTCAAAATTGGCTCAGTTGTAGGAGACAGAGAGTGATGACAGAAGGCTTCTTTAGTGACTGAAAGCCAGCGTCCAGTGGCGTGCCACAAGTATCTGTGTTGGGCCCCCTATTATTCGTCATTTGTATAAATGACACTGATGACTATAGGGGGCAGGATTAGTAAGTTTGCGGATGACACAAAGGTTGGATGGGTGGTTAAGAGTGAGACGGAGTGTATTGGGCTACAAAAAGATATAGATGGAATGGTCAAAAGGGCAGATAAGTGGCAGATGGAATTTAACCCTGAAAGGTGTGAGGTGATACATTTTGGAAGGAGTAATTTGACAAGAAAGTACTCAATCAATGGTAGGACACTCGGAAGTTCTGGTTAACAAAGGGCCTTGGCGTGTTTGTCCACAGATCTCTGAAGGTGGAAGGGCATGTTAGTAGGTTGGTGATAAAGGCATATGGAACACATGCCTTTATCAATCAAGATGTGGAGATGCCGGCGTTGGACTGGGGTAAGCACAGTAAGAAGTCTCACAACACCAGGTTAAAGTCCAACAGGTTTATTTGGTAGCAAATACCATAAGCTTTCGGAGCAATGCTCCTTCGTCAGATGGAGTGGTCTCTGTTCTCAAACTGTTTGAGAACAGAGACCACTCCATCTGACGAAGGAGCATTGCTCCGAAAGCTTATGGTATTTGCTACCAAATAAACCTGTTGGACTTTAACCTGGTGTTGTGAGACTTCTTACTGTGTTTATCAATCAAGGCATAGATTACAAAAGCAGGGAAGTCATGTTGGAGTTGTATAGAACTTTGGTGAGGCCATAGCTAGAGTACTGTGTGCAGTTCTTGTTGCCACATTAGGGAAGGATGTGATTGCACTGGAGGGGGTGTAGAGGAGATTCACCAGGATGCTGCCTGGGATGGAAAATTTAAGATGATGAGAGGTTGTGTAAACTTGGGTTTTATTTGGAGCAGAGAAGACTAAGAGACGATCTAATCGAGGTGTACAACATTCTGAGAGACATGGACAGAGTGGACAAGGAGCAGCTGTTCCCTCACATCCTTTAAAACGTATCTGGATGAGCACTTGGCACATCATAACATTCAGGGCTATGGGCCAAGTGCTGGCAGATGGGATTAGGTGGAAGTTCAGGTGTTTCTAATGTGTCTGTGTGGACTTGATGGGCCGCGGGGTCTCTTCAACACTGTATGATTCTTGTTCTTGATCATTTTACAAATGGGAACAGTTTCTCCCTATCTACACTGTCCAGTCCCTTCATGACATCTCTACCAAATATCCTCTTTGCCTTCTCTCCAAGGAGAAAAATCCCAACTACTCCAATCTATCCTTATAACTGAAGTTTCTCATTTCTGAAGCCATTCTTGTAAACCTCTTCTACATTCTCTCCAATGCATTCACATTCTCCCTATATGTGGCGCCCAGAACCGTGCACAATATTCCAGTTGAGGTATAACAAGTATCATGCATAAGGTCAGATTAACCTTGCTGTTGAACTCTTTACCCCGATTAATGAAGCCCAGGACACTATGTGCGTTATTAACTTCCTTCTCCACTTTGCCTACCATCTTCAAATACTTATGCACACATACACCCAGGTCCGTTTGCTCCTGCACCCGCTTAAGAATTTTACCCCTTATTTTATATTGTCTCTTTATGTTCTTCCTCCCAAATCCATCACCACACACATTTCCACACTGAACTTCATCTGCCATCTATCTGCCCACTCCATCAACTTGTCTTTGTCCTTTTGAAATTCGATACTATCCTCTTAAATACTTCCAAGTTTTGTGTCATCTGCAAACTTTGAAATTGCCCCACAAGCTAAGATCGAGATCATTAATATATATCAGGAAAAGCAGGGGTCCCAAAATAGACCCCTGACAACACCACTAAATGGCCCACTCCGTATCCTGAGACCATGAACCCCTGTTCGAGAACCTACAGCCAGGGGAAACATGTATAAACGTCCAGCCCTGTCATTTATACATTTTGATGAGATCCTCTTTCATTCTTCTAAACTCCAGTGAATACAAGCCCAGTCAACTCAATCTCTCCTCATACCACAACTCAAATCTTCTTGGGTGAGGAGACCAAAACTGCACACAATATTCCGGGTGTGGCAGGCCCTGTACAGCTTTAGTAAGTAGTAAGAAGTCTCACAACACCAGGTTAAAGTCCAACAGGTTTATTTGGTAGCAAATACCATAAGCTTTCAGAGCGCTGCTCCTTCGTCAGATGGAGTGGAAATGTGTGACGAAGGAGCAGCGCTCCGAAAGCTTATGGTATTTGCTACCAAATAAACCTGTTGGACTTTAACCTGGTGTTGTGAGACTTCTTACTGTGTTCACCCCAGTCCAACGCCGGCATCTCCACATCACAGCTTTAGTAAGACATCCTTGCTCCTCTGTTCAAATCCTCTTGCAATGAAGGCCAACATACCATTTGCCTTCTTTGCCACCTGCTGCACTTGCATGCTTGCTTTCAGTGACAGTGACCAGGGCCCTTTGTATATTAACATTTCCCAACTATCACCATTTAAATAATACTCTGCCATTCTGTTTTTCCTACCAAGTTGGTAATACTTATCCATGTTATACTGCATCTGCCATGTATTTGCTTACTCCTTCAAGCTGTCTTGAAGCCTCTTTATTCTCTTCTCACCATTCACATTACCACCTAGTTTTGTGTCATCAGCAAACTTGGAAATATTACATTTGATTCTCTGATCCAAATTATTGATATATATTGCCAATAGCTGGGGCCTAAGCACTGATTCCTGTGGGACCTCACTAGTTAATGCCTGCCACTTTGAAAAAGACCCATTTATTCCTACTTGTGGTTTCCTGTCTGCTAACCAATTGTCAGTCCATGCCAGTATATTACCCCCAATCCCATGCACTTTAATTTTGTACAATAACTTCTTATGTGGGACTTTATCAAAAGCTTTCTGAAAATCCATATACACCACATCCACTGGTTCTCACTTAGTTATTCTACTAGTTAGGTCCTCAAAAACACTCCAGTAGATTTGTCAAACCTTTCAGTTTAAAGTTTATTTATTAGTGTCACAAGTAGGCTTACATTAACACTGCAATGAAGTTACTGTGAAAATCCCCTAGTCGCCACACTCCGGCACCTGTTCAGGTACAGTGAGGGAGAATTTAGCATGGCCAGTGCACGTAACCAGCACGTCTTTTGGACTGTGGGAGAAAACCGGAGCACCCGGAAGAAACCCATGCAGACACAGGGAGAATGTGCAGACTCCGCACAGACAGTGACCTGGGTCCTGGCGTTGTGAGACAGCAGTGCCAGCCACCATGCTGCCCATAAATCCATGTTGACTTTGTCTAATCCCCTTGATATTTGCTAAGTGTCATAGAACATAGAACAGTACAGCACAGAACAGGCCCTTCGGCCCACGATGTTGTGCCGACCTTCATCTGAAACCAAGATCAAGCTATCCCACTCCCTACCATCCTGGTGTGCTCCATGTGCCTATCCAATAACCGCTTAAATGTTCCTAAAGTGTCTGACTCCACTATCACTGCAGGCAGTCCATTCCACACCCCAACCACTCTCTGCGTGAAGAACCTACTTCTGATATCCTTCCTATATCTCCCACCATGAACCCTATAGTTATGCCCCCTCATAATAGCTCCATCCACCCGAGGAAATAGTCTTTGAACGTTCACTCGATCTATCCCCTTCATCATTTTATAAACCTCTATTAAGTCTCCCCTCAATCTCCTCCGCTCCAGAGAGAACAGCCCCAGCTCCCTCAACCTTTCCTCATAAGACCGACACTCCAAACCAGGCAGCATCCTGGTAAATCTCCTCTGTACTCCTTCCAGCGCTTCCACATCCTTCTTATAGTGAGGTGACCAGAACTGCACGCAATATTCCAAATGCGGTCTCACCAAGGTCCTGTACAGTTGCAGCATAACCCCACGGCTCTTAAACTCCAACCCCCTGTTAATAAAAGCTAACACTATATGCCTTCTTCACAGCTCTATCCACTTGAGTGGCAACCTTTAGAGATCTGTGGATATGGACCCCAAGATCTCTCTGTTCCTCCACAGTCTTCAGAACCCTACCTTTGACCCTGTAATCCACATTTAAATTAGTCCTACCAAAATGAATCACCTCACATTTATCAGGGTTAAACTCTATTTGCCATTTTTCAGCCCAGCTTTGCATCCTATCTATGTCTCTTTGCAGCCTACAACACCCCTCCACCTCATCCACTACTCCACCAATCTTGGTGTCATCAGCAAATTTACTGATCCACCCTTCAGCCCCCTCCTCTAAGTCATTAATAAAAATCACAAAGAGCAGAGGACCAAGCACCGAGTGTCCTGTTATAACATCCTTAATAATACTCTAGCGTTTTCCCTACTATTTATGTTGGGCTATTGGATGTGTAATACCCTGTTTTATCCCTCCTTTTTAAATAGTGGGGTCACTTTTGCCACTCCAATGAGCTGGGACTCTTCCAGGTCTGCAGTAGTTTGAAAGATGACAACCAAAACATCCACTATTTCCATGGCCATCTCCTTTAGTACCCTGGGATGTAGATTATCAGGTACACGGGATTAATCAGCTTTTAGGCTCATTAATTTCTCCAGCACTATTTTTTTATGTGTTGGAGGCACTTCAGAGGAGGTTTACTAGACTGATACGGGTTGTCTTATGAGGAAAGGTTGGACAGACTGGGCTTGTTTGTACTAAAGCTTAGAAGAGTGAGTGATGACTTGATTTAAATATGTAAGATCCTGAATGGTATTGACAAGGTAGACACAGAAATGATTTTCCCTCTTGTGGGTGAGTCCACAACTGGGGGGGCATTGTTTTAATATTAGGGGTTGCCCTTTTCGGACTCAGATTCGAAGAACTTTTTACCTTCAGTGTGCTGTACAACTTTGGAACTCTCTTCCTCAGCAGGTGGTGAAGCTGGGTCACTATATTTTTAAGGCAGAGGTAGAAAGATAGAAAACTACAGCACAAAAAAAAGGCCCTTCGGCCCCACAAGTTGTGCCGAACATATCCCTACCTTTTAGGCCTACCTATAACCCTCCATCCTATTAAGCCCCATGTACTCATCCAGGAGTCTCTTAAAAGACCCTATTGAGTTTGCCTCCACCACCACTGACGGCAGCCGATTCCACTCGCCCACCACCCTCTGTGTGAAAAACTTCCCCCTAACATTTCCCCAGTACCTACACCCCAGCACCTTAAACCTGTGTCCTCTCGTAGCAGCCATTTCTACCCTGGAAAAAAGCCTCTGAGAGTCCACCCGATCTATGCCTCTCAACATCTTATATACCTCTATTAGGTCTCCTCTCATCCTACATCTCTCCAAGGAGAAAAGACCGAGCTCCCTCAGCCTATCCTTATAAGGCATGCCACTCAATCCAGGCAACATCCTTGTAAATCTCCTCTGCACCCTTTCAATCTTTTCCACATCCTTCCTGTAATGAGGCGACCAGAACTGAGCACAGTACTCCAAGTGGGGTCTGACGAGGGTCTTATATAGCTGCATCATTATCCCCGGACTCCTAAACTCAATCCCCCGATTGATAAAGGCCAGCACACCATATGCCTTCTTAACCACCTCCTCCACCTGCGGGGCCGATTTTAGAGTCCTATGGACCCGGACCCCAAGGTCCTTCTGATCCTCTACAGTACTAAGAGTCTTTCCCTTTATATTGTACTCCTTCATCCCATTTGACCTGCCAAAATGGACCACTACGCATTTATCTGGGTTGAAGTCCATCTGCAAACTTCTCCGCCCAGTCTTGCATCCTATCTATGTCCCTCTGTAACTTCTGACATCCCTCCAGACTATCCACAACCCCACCAACCTTCGTGTCGTCGGCAAACTTACCAACCCATCCCTCCACTTCCTCATCCAGGTCATTTATGAAAATGACAAACAGCAAGGGTCCCAGAACAAATCCCTGGGGCACACCACTGGTGACCGACCTCCATTTAGAAAAAGACCCATCTATACACAAGGTAGATAGATTCTTTTTGGGCAAGGGAATCAAAGGTTATCGGGGGTTGCTGGGAATGTGGAGCTCAACACAAACAGATCAACCATGATCCTATTGAATGGCCGAGTAGGATCAAAGCGCCAAATAACCTACTCCTGCTCCTAATTCATATGTTTGTACGTTTACTTATACTAATTTCCTTCAATTCCTCTTTCTCACTCGACCCTTGCTTCCTTAACATTTCTGGGAAGTTATTTGTGTCTTCCTCTGTGAAGACAGAAGTAAAGTAATTGTTTAATTGTTCCACCTTTTTCTTGTTCTCTGTTATCAGTTCTCCTGTTCCAAACTGTAAGGGACCTACATTTGTCTTCAATCAACTTTTTCTTTTTAAATACTGAAATACTTTTTATGTTCCTTGCAAGTTTACTCACATTCTTTAGTTTTCTTCTCTTGCTCAATCTCTTGGTCCTCCTTTGCTGAATTTTAAACTCTCCCAATATTCAGGCATGTTACTTTTTCTACCAGCTCCATATGACCACAGCAGATGGTGGAATTTGAATTCAGTAAAAAATAGCTGGAATTAAGAATCTACTGATGACCACAAAACCATTGTCGATTGTCAGAAAAACCCATCTGGTTCACTAATGCCCTTTAGGTAAGGAAATCTGCCGTCCTTACCTGGTCTGGCCCACATGTGACTCCAGAGCCACAGCAATGTGGTTGACTCTCAACTGCCCTCCAAGGGCAACTAGGGATGGGCAGCAAATGCTGGCCAACTAGCAATGCCGATGTCCCACGAATAAATTTTAAAAAGATTCTCACTATTAGACATATTTCAGTCTTTACTAACAACACTACCCTACCTCCTTTTCCTTTTTGACTGTCCTTCATAAATATCAAGTACACTTGGAAAATTAGTTCCTAGCCTTAGTCATCCTGGAGCCATGTCTCCATAATCACAATTATATTGTATCGATAACTACTTATGCTGTTAATTTATCTACCTTATTGCGAATGCTCCATAGGTTCAGATACAATACCTTTCGGTTTGTCTTTTTAACATTTTACACACCCTATTTTGTATTATGGGTCTATTTGCTGCCAGCCCTGGTTTCCTCTGCCTTCCACTTTACTTTTTATTTTTCTATCTTTCGTTTCTGTCTTTGTTTTTCTCTCTTGTGTCTCCCTGCTCAGCTTCCCAAACCCTGAGCACTCTTGTTTAAACTCTCCCCACAGTACTAGTGAATTCCCCTGCAAGGATATTGGCCCTGGTCCTGCTGGGAAGTAATCCAGCCAGCTTGTACAGGCCCCATCTTCCCCAGAATCGGTTCCAATGCCTCATGAATCTAAATCACCCCTTCCTACACCATCTCTCCAGTTACGCATTCATCCGGTCCACTCTATTCCTGATCTCGCCAGTAATCCTGAGATGACTACTTTGAGGTCCTGCGCTGCCAAGTAGGGTGGTGGAGGCAGGCACGCTGACATCGTTTAAGACTTACCTGGATAGTCACATGAGCAGCCTGGGAATGGAGGGATACAAATGATTGGTCTAGTTGGACCAAGGAGCGGCACAGGCTTGGAGGGCCGAAGGGCCTGTTTCCTGTGCTGTACTGTTCTTTGTTCTTTGTTCTAAGTTACTTCCCAACTCCCAAAATTGAGCTTTCACGATCTCATCCCTCTTTTTACCTATGTCCTTGATACCGACATTGGGCATAACCTCTGGCTGTTCACCCACCCCCTTCAGAATTTTAAGGATAAAACATTATGCGTTTCCAATCAACCTACTCCAGTTCAACTTTTAGACTCTTAAAATTTGCCCTTTTCCAGTCTGGTATCTTAATCTGTGACTGGTTTTTATCCTTTTCCAATTTAATATTGAACCATATTATATTGTGATCGCTATTTCCCAACTGCTCCCCCACTCTGACATTCTTCACCGAGCCTGCTTCATTTCTTAGGACAGTAAGAAGTCTCTCAACACCAGGTTAAAGTCCAACAGGATTATTTGGCAGCACAAGCTTTCGGAGTCTCGCTCCTTCATCAGGTGAGTGAGGACTTGTGTTCATAAACAGGGCATATACAGACACAAACTCAATTTACAAGATACTGGTTGGAATGCGAGTCTTTACAGGTAATCAAGTCTTAAAGGTACACCTGATGAAGGAGCGAGACTCTGAAAGCTAGTGCTGCCAAATAAACCTGTTGGACTTTAACCTGGTGTTGTGAGACTTCTTACTGTGCTTACCCCGGTCAAACACCGGCATGTCCACACCATTTCTTAGGACCAGATCCAGCACAGCTTCCTCCCTGGTAGGACTGGAAATGTAGAAACATAGAAAACACAGATGCAGTATAATATGGATAAATGTGAGGTTATCCACTTTGGTAGCAATAATAGGAAGACAGATTATTGTTTGAATGGGTGTAAATTGAGAGAGGTGGATACTCAGCGAGATCTTGGAATCCTCGTGCATCTGCTGAAAGTAAGCGTGCAGGTACAGCAGGCAATAAAGAAGGCAAATGGTATATTGGCCTTCATAGCTAGAGGATTTGAGATTAGGGATAGGGATGTTTTACTGCAATTGTATAGGGTGTTGGTGAGGTCATACCAGGAGTATTGTGTGCAGTTTTGGTGTCCTTATCTGAGGAAGGATGTCCTTGCTAGAATAGAGGGAGTACAGCGAAGGATTACCAGGCTGATTCCTGGGCTGGCAGGCCTGTCATATGAGGGGAGACTAAGTCAGTTAGGATTATATTCACTGGAGTTTAGAAGAGTGAGAGGGGATCTCATAGAAACTTATAAAATTCTATCAGGGTTAGACATGGCAGATTCAGAAAGAATGTTGACAATGGTGGGGGAGTCCAGAACTAGGGTTCATAATTTGAGGATAAGGGGTAAACCTTTTAGAACTGAACCCAGAGGGTGGTGAATGTGTGGAATTCACTACCACAGAAAGTAGTTGAGGCCAAAATATTGTCTGATTTCAAGAAGAAATTAGATTTCGCTCATGGGGCTAAAGGGTTCAAGGGATATGGGGGGAAGGGGGGATCAGGATATTGAATTTGATGATCAGCCATGATGAAAATGAATGGCGGAGCAGGTTTGAAGGGCCGAATGGCCTACTCCTGCTTCTAGTTTCTATGTAAATGGCAGAACTCTTAGGAACAGTAACATCCAGAGGGATTTGGGCGTGCAGGTCCACAGTTCCCTAAAAGTGGCAACACGTGGCCAAGGTGATTAAGAAGACATATGGCATGCTTGCCTTTGTCAGCCGGGGCATTGAGTACAAGAGTTGGGTAGTCATGCTGCAGCTTTATAAAATCTTGGTTAGGCTGCATTTGGAGTATTGCGTGTAGTTCTGGTCACCACACTACCAATAGAACGTGGAAGCTTTGGAGAGAGTGTGAAGAAGGTTCACCAGGATGTTGCCTGGTCTCGAGGGTGTTGGTTATGAGGAGGGATTGAATAAACTAGGATTGTTTTCACTGGAAAGACGGAGGCTGAGGGGAGACCTGATAGAGGTCTACAAAATTATGAGAAGCATAGACAGGGTGGATAGTCAGAGGCTTTTTCCAAGGATAGAAGTGTCAATTACAAGGGGACACAGGCACAAGGTGAGAGGAGGAAAGTTTAAGGGAGATATGTGAGGGACGTTTTTCACACAGAGTGGTGGATGCTGGAACGCGCTGCCAGAGGAGGTGGTGGAAGCAGGCACATTAGCAACATTTAAGAGGCATCTGGATGGGTACATGAATAGGGAGGGAATAGAGGGATACGGACTGAGCAAGGGCAGGAGGGTTTTTTTTAGTTTAGTTCGGGCATCATGATTGGCACAGGCTTGGAGGGCCGAAGGGCTTGTTCCTGTGCTGTACTGTTCTTTGTTCTTAATTTTCAAATCCTTCCATGGCCTTGCCTCTCCCTACCTCTCTGATCTCCTCCAGCCTCGTTACCCTCCAAGATATCTGTGCTGCTCTGGTGCTGGTAAATCTCAAATTTAATTACTCCACCATGGGTAGACTTGCATTCAGTTGCCAAGGCCTAAATTCCCGAATTCCTTCCCTTACACCTCCACCTCTCGACCCAGCTTTCCTTCTTTAAGACTCTTGAACGTTTGTCACACACCTATTCTAATCACCAGCTCTACCTTTGCCAAAGTTTTGAATGGCAACCTCTGTAAGCCTCAGTCCCTCCACCCCAGCTTTTTAATAAATTACCTGCATTTGGCATGATGGGTCACACCAGCTTCCTCCAGTACAGTTAGTCAATTGTCCAGCTCGGAGAGACAGCCTTTATGTTGTTTTTATTCATGCAGTCACACTAGTATACATCTGGAGCCTGTCAAGGATTCATCTGAGGCCATTGGTAATCCGCTATCCTGACTCAGAGCAAGGTACCATTGCTGAAGGTTGCTGTTCAGGTCTCATGGTGCTTTAATTGGGTTAGTTCTGGTGATCGATTTGAGTATATTCAATCATTGAAGCTAGAGAATGAAGATGACTAATTCACTCACCGTTCAATTGATTTCCACACACAAAGATATGGCCTTTACCCCCATCGTTTAAAGAGAGGTTCTGATTGGTCTCCAGTTGTATATATGGAGTGTAAATTGGCTCTTTGCTTTCTCTACAGGCTTTCAGTACCAGTGTTACCCATTCCGCAACCATAGCCTAATCCCTTTCCTACCACGGCCACGTGAAGAGAGGCAGAAAGACCGAGCCGGTGAGGGAATCAGTGGTAGAGACAAATTTGGTTTAATTTAGTTTAAAAATGAAATTAGGAGGGCAAAGAAGGACCACGGAATATCACTGGCAGATAAGATTAAGAATAATCCCAAGGCATTTTATAAGTATATTAAGAGCAAGAGGCTGACCAGGGAAAGAGTGAGGCCATTAGAGTCCAAAGGGGCAATCTGTATGTGGAGCCAGAGGACGTCTTAAAAGAATATCTCTCATCTGTATTCACTGAGGAGAAAGACATTGTAACTGGAGATTCCAGAACACGTAAAGATTAATGAGAAGGTATTAGATGAACATAAAGGTGCATAAATCCCCAGGGCCTGATGAGATGTATCCCAGGCTGCTATGGGAGGCAAGGGAGGAGATTGCAGGGGCCCTGACGGAGATATTTAAATCTTCACGGGCCACAGGTGAAGTACTGGATCACTGGAGCTAATTTGGTATCTTTATTCAAGAAGGGCAGCAGGGATAAGCCAGTTAATTATAGGCCAATTAGTCTAACGTAAATGGTCGGGAAATTATTGGAAAAAATTCTGAGGGAAAGGATTAATTAATACTTGGAAAGGCTGGGATTGATCAGGGATAGTCAGCACGGATTTGTTGGTGGGAGATCCTGTCTAACTAATTGAGTTTTTTGAAAAGATGTATTGCTGAGGGTAACACAGTTGATGTGGTTTTCACATCTCCTCCTATGAGAATTGACTGGATAGGCTGGGTTTGTTTTCCCTGCTTCTGATAGAGGTATGCAAAATTATGAGAGACATAGATAGGGTAAATCGTAAGAATCTTTTCCCATGGCAGAGGTGTCTAAGGCCAAAGGGCATAGATTTGAGATTTAGATTGGATCTGAAGAAAAATGTTTTCACCCAGAAGAATATGGAACGCGTTGCCTGAGCGGGTGGTGGAGGCAGGTACTCTCACGACATTCAAGAAACATCTGGATGAGTGCTTCAATCATTAAGACATAGTAGGCTATAGACCAAGTGCTGGTAAATGGGATTAGTATAGATTAGTATTTGATGGTTGGCATGGAATTGGTGGGCCGAAGGGCCTGATACTGTGCTGTATTGGAGGATAGCGAATGTGGTATCGTTATTTAAGAAGGGTAGCAGGGATAACCCGGGAAATTATAGGTCGGTGAGCTTGACGTCCGTGGTAGGGAAGTTGTTGGAGAGGATTCTTAGAGACAGGATGTATGTGCATTTAGAATGGAACAATCTCATTAGTGACAGACAGCATGGTTTTGTAAGAGGGAGGTCGTGCCTTACAAATTTGGTGGAGTTTTTTGAGGAAGTGACAAAAACAGTTGACGAAAGAAGGGCTGTGGATGTCGTCTATATGGATTTCAGTAAGGCATTTGACAAAGTCCCTCATGGCAGGTTGGTTAAGAAGGTTAAGGCTCATGGGATACAAGGAGAAGTGGCTAGATGGGTGGAGAACTGGCTTGGCCACAGGAGACAGAGGCTAACAGTCGAAGGATCTTTTTCCGGCTGGAGGTCTGTGACCAGTGGTGTTCCGCAGGGCTCTGTACTGGGACCTCTGCTATTTGTGATATATATAAATGATTTGGAAGAAGGTGTAACTGGTGTTATCAGCAAGTTTGCGGATGACACAAAGATGGCTGGACTTCCGGATAGCGATTAACATTGTCGGACAATACAGCAGGATATAGATAGGCTGGAAAATTGGGTGGAGAAATGGCAGATGGAATTTAATCCAGATAAATGCGAAGTGATGCATTTTGGAAGAACTAATGTAGGGGGGAGTTATACAATAAATGGTAGAGCCATAAAGAGTATAGAAACACAGAGGGACCTAGGTGTGCAAGTCCACAAATCCTTGAAGGTGGCAGCACAGGTGGAGAAGGTGGTGAAGAAGGCATATGGTATGCTTGCCTTTATAGGACGGGGTATAGAGTATAAAAGCTGAAGTCTGATGTTGCAGCTGTATAGAACACTGGTTAGGCCACATTTGGAGTACTGCGTCCAGTTCTGGTCGCCGCACTACCAGAAGGACGTGGAGGCTTTAGAGAGAGTGCAGAGAAGGTTTACCAGGATGTTGCCTGGTATGGAAGGTCTTAGCTATGAGGAGAGATTGGGTAAACTGGGCTTGTTCTCCCTGGAAAGATGGAGAATGAGGGGAGACCTAATAGAGGTGTACAAAATTATGAAGGGTATAGATAGGGTGAACAGTGGGAAGCTTTTTCCCAGGTCAGAGGTGTTGATCATGAGGGGTCACGGGCTCAAGGTGAGAGGGGTGAAGTATAACTCAGATATCAGAGGGACGTTTTTTACACAGAGGGTGGTGGGGGCCTGGAATGCGCTGCCAAGTAGGGTGGTGGAGGCAGACACGCTAGCATCGTTTAAGACTTACCTGGATAGTCACATGAGCAGTCTGGAAATGGAGGGGTACAAACGAATGGTCTAGTTGGACCAATGAGCGGCACAAGCTTGGAGGGCCGAAGGGCCTGTTTCCTGTGCTGTACTGTTCTTTGTTCTTTGTATGACTCTATGGCTTCAGTTAAGGATGGCATTAGTACATAATAGTTTCAGTTTGCTCTCGTCAACTTAAAACAGTGGGACTTTTCACCTTTGTGCTATCAGCTTGAGAAATTTACAATCTAAGTCTGATGTTAATTAAACTTTAGTACATGATCACTGCTTAGTAAGGTGGTGTCCTGCACCATGAGCTTGGACTTGCATTGTAGAGCTTTATCAGCTCAGGATGCAGCTGGATTTCCACTATCTGCTTGGGATTAGTCCTTGAGAGAATGGAATTGGAGTTGAGGAGTTGGAGCTTCGAGAGAGAACTGCAAAAGTTCCACTGATGATAGAATCTCCTGCTACTCTCACTTTCTTCTTTCTCATTTCCTGGGTAACCCTAAGTCCATGATCCCACCCATTGCCCATCTCAACACTTGTCCAACATGAAATCGGCTTCTGACCAGCTTTGCCCACAGACCAGGATACCCCAAACTAAGAGTGAGGTACCTTCCCACATTTGGCATTTACTTACAGTGACTGTGTTGGTTTGTTCTGTTTGGACAGGTGCTGAGGTGGGAACGAGTGATTCATTGCGTTCATTGTTTCAAGAGTGGATGAATCCGGTCTTTCGGCGCCCTCCAGAGGTAGGATCTGCCACCTTTGGGCTGTTTCTTCCATTATCTGAACCTGCACCAGGTCCTTGTCACCCATTACCCCTGAGCTTGCTGGGGTACATTGACTGTCACTCTAGTATTCAATTTTAAAATACTCATCCGTATTTTTGAATCCTTCCATGTCCTGTCCCTATCTGCATAATTTTATACACTGTTGGATCAGATGCTGGGGTCGGGAATGGTTGGCTCAGATACTGGGATTGTGAATGGTTGGGTCAGATACTGGGGTAGGGAATGGTTGGGTCATGGACTGGGATAGTGAATGGTTGGGTCATGGACTGGGATAGTGAATGGTTGGGTCAGATACGGGGATAGTGAATGGTTGGGTCATGGACTGGGATAGTGAATGGTTGGGTCATGGACTGGGATAGTGAATGGTTGGGTCAGATACTGGGATAGTGAATGGTTGGGACAGATACTGGGATAGTGAATGGTTGGGTCAGATACTGGGATAGTGAATGGTTGGGTCAGATACTGGGATAGTGAATGGTTGGGTCAGATACTGGGATAGTGAATGGTTGGGTCATGGACTGGGATAGTGAATGGTTGGGTCAGATACGGGGATAGTGAATGGTTGCTGTGTTTGATTGTATTGGGTATGGAAAGCACTTTTAACATGTGTCTGTTGTGTGATGTTGGTCTTCTAGGTTGCTGTCAATGTTAGCAATGAGCAGGCTGGCACTTTAGCAGTGAAGATTCACAACATTCTGTATCCTTACCGCTTCACCAAAGACATGATTGGCTCAATGCAGGTGAGAAGCTGACAGCAGCACACAGGTGGCATTCTGGGTGAGTGGAACAATAAAATATCTTTAGATTTTGAGATTTGTTCCATTGTAGCTCTGTTATCATGCTGTGTTTCAGGTACTTAACCAGGTAGACAATAAGTTCATTGCCTGTTTGATAAATACAAGAGCTAACAAAGAGGCCACAGCAGGTGAGTGAGCCTGCGTGATGGAAAAGTGACAGCTTGTGTGTACTGTCTGCATTCAGCAATTGAATTCCGGACGGGGTGGGGGTTGTTTGGTGTGGGGACAGTTTGGTGTTGGGGGGGGGGGCGGTGTGGTGAGGGAACAGTCTGGTGTTGGGGGGGGGGGGGATGTGTGGGGGGTTGTGTGGTGTGAGGATAGTTTGGTGTGGGGGGGGTGTGGTGTGGGGATAGTTTGATGTTGGGGGGGAATTGGGTGTGTGTGGTGTGGGGACAGTTTGGTGTTGGGGGGGATGTGTGGGGGGTGTGTGGTGTGGGGATAGTTTGATGTTGGGGGGGAATTGGGTGTGTGTGGTGTGGGGACAGTTTGGTTTTGGGGTGGGGCGGTGTGGTGAGGGAACAGTCTGGTGTTGGGGGGGATGTGTGGCGGGTTGTGTGGTGTGGGGACAGTTTGGTGTTGGGGGGGGTGTGTGGGGGTGTGTGGTGTGGGGACAGTTTGGTTTTGGGGGGGCGGTGTGGTGTGGGGACAGTTTGGTGTTGGGGGGGTGTGTGGGGGGTTGTGTGGTGTGGGGACAGTTTGGTGTTGGGGGTGTGTGTGGGGGGTTGTGTGGTGTGGGGACAGTTTGATGTGGGGATAGTTTGATGTTGGGGGGGAATTGGGTGTGTGTGGTGTGGGGACAGTTTGGTGTTGGGGGGGGATGTGTTTGAGGTGTGGTGACAGTTTGGTGGGGGGGAACAATTTGGTGTTGGGGGATGTGTGGGGACAGTTTGGTGTTGGGGGGGATGTGTTTGATGTGTGTGTTGGGGGTGTGGTGTTGGGATCTGGTCTATTTGTGTCTAACTGTAGATTTGTGTTGCAGGGGGTAATCTGCTGGTTTTGGTTGATCAGCACGCAGCCCATGAGCGAGTGAGACTGGAACAGCTGATTTCTGGTGAGGAAGTTGAATGGAGCAGCACTTATGCTTTAGATGGATATGTTTGTATGGTATGAGGAGAGGTTTTGAAATCCAGAAATTGTGACCCCAAGTACTTGTGAGGATTTTATAGCAAAGTAAATGTTGATTAAGAAATACAATAAACACAGATAGATGTACACTTAAATAAGACATTGACTTCACACAATACCAATACTGTAAACATTTCCAAACATTCTTAATTGAACTGTCTTAAGAGCTAACCTTCCCCAGTTGGTTCAACAACACCTTTTAGATTTTAAAGTCTATAAAAGTCCGGTCACTTTTGCCACACGGTTTGGGGTGTGGGGTTTCCCAGCAGTTTGTTTTTCTGATCTGACTTCCTTCACACACTGCTTGCTGGGAGTTAATCAACTATTCCTGCTATTAGTGGAGATCTGAAGCAGCTACATTTATATGTTTTCAGTTTATTCTTACATACTTTCATTCCCTTTGACCTCTCATTATCTCACCAAGTTTCATAGAGTCAGAGGTTTACAGCATGGAAACAGGCCCTTCAGCCCAACTTGTCCATGCCACCCAGTTTTTACCATTAAGCTAGTCCCAGTTGCCCGCGTTTGGCCCATATCCCTCTGCACCCATCTTAGAACTGCACTCTCCCAGAATTGACTGACTTCATCTCTTTACTTCAGCTTTCAGAATTTAAAAGGAAAGTCAACTTTCTTTATCCGTACTTTACCAAGGACATCCTTCTTTCACCCCCTCGCATATCTTGTCCTTTGAATCACAACACTCATTCAAATTTGTTTCTGTTCTATAACCACCCTTACTAAACTACCTTGGGTAAACATCTGTTTGAAGTGTGGTTAGGCTTATTAACATATCACATTCACAATTTGCATTCACACAGTCATTTTGTCCCTTGCTTGAATTACCATTTGGCATATGCTAATGGTTCAAAAATATGACCGGAATGTTACCAAGAGAAAAATATTACAATCTCTTGTGTTTTCCTGAAAGAAATTCTTGACACTTGATTATTCCAAAGCACTCCTGACTGCTGTTACAGTTCAGGTTAGAAACTCCAAAGTGTTTTATGAAGCCTGCCTGAATCATAAGTTTTGCATTTTGAAGCTGGCTCGGATAAGCGTAAGATGTTTCACTTCAGGTATGATTCAAGTGATTCCACTAGGGAGCTTTATTCCAACAAAGTTTATTTAAGAATATAGTTAACATGTATAGAAAGAAAATCAGCAAGAACTTTCATCAATTACAAACAAAACAACCACACCAATGTATAATCCTTAATGAATATATCTAATGATGTTCCGATCAAAACCAATATTCAATAAACAAAATCCTTCAAACAGATTTATCACTGCACAGGCCAAAGCTCACATGATTCTGGAATCCAGTTCCCTGCGTTGAATGCTGATTTTAAATGATCTTGAAGATTCAGAGCAGCCTACAATCATATCAGCTCCCCAAAACACAGATTAATTACTGCAGCGTGGCAACAAGCCTTTCTTTCAGCTAACTGGTAACATTTTCAAAGCAAAACAGAGAGAGAGACTTCTTTTCCAGCTTTATTCTAAGACTGCCTCCCAGAACTGAAACTAAAAACAACCCTTGTCACCTGACCTGCACACAGTTTGTTTCTCCTCCCACAAATACATCACCTAAGGCTTTGCTACAGAGAGCATGTTTTTCAAAGGAAACGTCTTAAAGGCACACTAACATCACACTGCTTTCCCATGTTCTACCCTCTGTAACCCTGAGGTTATCAAACTCTGCTACCTATGTTTTAACTTGTAGAAAGTTGCATTCACCTATCATCTCTCTGCTCGCTAACCTACACAGGCTCCAGGTCAAGCAGTGTTTTGATTTTAAAATTCTTGTCCTTGTTTTCATATCCTTCTGTGTCTCTGTCACCTTCCCATACCATGGTAGTCATGATGTGGAGATGCCGGCGTTGGACTGGGGTAAACACAGTAAGACTTTTAACAACACCAGAAAGTCCAACAGGTTTATTTGGTAGCAAATGCCATTAGCTTTCGGAGCGCTGCTCCTTCGTCAGACAGAGTGGATATCTGCTCTCAAACAGGGCATACAGAGACACAAAATCAAGTTACAGAATACTGATTAGAATGCGAATCCCGACAACCAACCAGGTCTTAAAGATACAGACAATGTGAGTGGAGGGAGCATAAAGCACAGGTTAAAGAGATGTGTATTGTCTCCAGGCAGGACAGCTAGTGAGATTCTGCAAGTCCAGGAGGCAAGCTGTGGGGGTTACTGATAGTGTGACATAAATCCAAGATTCCGGTTTAAGCCGTCCTCATGTGTGCGGAACTTGGCTATCAGTTTCTGCTCAGCGACTCTGCGCTGTCGTGTGTCGTGAAGGTCGCCTTGGAGAACACTTACCCGAAGATCAGAGGCTGAATGTCCGTGACCGCTGAAGTGCTCCCCCACAGGAAGAGAACAGTCTTGCCTGGTGATTGTCGAGTGGTGTTCATTCATCCGTTGCCGTAGCGTCTGCATGGTTTCCCCAATGTACCATGCCTCGGGACATCCTTTCCTGCAGCGTATCAGGTAAGAACATAAGAACATAAGGAATAGGAACAGAAGTAGGCCATCTAGCCCCTCGAGCCTGCCCTGCCATTCAACAAGATCATGGCTGATCTGAAGTGGATCAGTTCCACTTACCCGCCTGATCCCTATAACCCCTAATTCCCTTACCGATCAGGAATCCATCTATCCGTGATTTAAACATATTCAACGAGGTAGCCTCCACCACTTCAGTAGGCAGAGAATTCCAGAGATTCACCACCCTCTGAGAGAAGAAGTTCCTCCTCAACTCTGTCCTAAACCGACCCCCCTTTATTTTGAGGCTGTGCCCTCTAGTTCTAGTTTCCTTTCTAAGTGGAAAGAATCTCTCCATCTCTACCCTATCCAGCCCCTTCATTATCTTATAGGTCTCTATAAGATCCCCCCTCAGCCTTCTAAATGAAGGTAGACAACGTTGGCCGAGTTGCAAGAGTAGGTACCGTGTACCTGGTGGATGGTGTTCTCACGTGAGATGATGGCATCCGTGTCGATGATCCGGCACGTCTTACAGAGGTTGCTGTGGCAGGGTTGTGTGGTGTCGTGGTCACTGTTCTCCTGAAGGTTGGGTAGTTTGCTGCGGACAATGGTCTGTTTGAGGTTGTGCGGTTGTTTGAAGGCAAGAAGTGGGGATGGTCTTGGCGAGATGTTCGTCTTCATCAATGACATGTTGAAGGCTCCGGAGGAGATGCCGTAGCTTCTCCGCTCCGGGGAAGTACTGGACGATGAAGGGTACTCTGTCCACTGTGTCCCGTGTTTGTCTTTTGAGGAGGTCGGTGCGGTATTTCGCTGTGGCGCGTCAGAACTGTCGATCGATGAGTCGAGCGCCATAACCATGCTCTCATCCCATGTACTCCCCGTGTTGGAGATCTCTACTGCCTCCTGAAGATACACAAGGCAAACACACCCAGCCGTCCCACTGTATCGGGCATTGGGACCCTGTGCGAGAACCTCTCTGGCTATGTCGAGGGCATCCTGAAACCCATTGTACAAAGAACCCCCAGCTTTTGTCGCGACACTACAGACTTCCTACAGAAACTCAGCACACATGGAGCAGTTGAACCAGGAGCACTCCTCGTCACAATGGATGTCTCGGCACTCCACACCAGCATCCCCCACGACGATGGCATTGCTGCAACAGCCTCAGTACTCAACGCCGACAACTGCCAGTTTCCAGATGCAATTTTACAACTCATCCGCTTCATCCTGGACCACAATGTCTTCACCTTCAACAACCAGTTCTTCATCCAGGAACAGCCATGGGGACCAAATTCGCACCTCAATATGCCAACATCTTCATGCACAGGTTCGAACAAGACTTCTTCACCGCACGGGACCTTCAACCGATGCTATACATTAGATACATCGATGACATTTTCTTCCTTTGGACTCATGGTGAACAATCACTGAAACAACTATATGATGACATCAACAAGTTCCATCCCACCATCAGACTCACCATGGACTACTCTCTGGAATCGGTTGCATTCTTGGACACACGCATCTCCATTAAGGATGGTCACCTCAGCACCTCACTATACCGCAAGCCCACGGATAACCTCACGATGCTCCACTTCTCCAGCTTCCACCCTAAACATGTTAAAGAAGCCATCCCTACGGACAAGTCCTCCGTATACACAGGATCTGCTCAGATGAGGAGGATCGCAACAGACACCTCCAGACGCTGAAAGAAACCCTCATAAGAACAGGATATGGCGCTCGACTCATCGATCGACAGTTACGACGCGCCACAGCGAAAAGCCGCACCGACCTCCTCAGAAGACAAATACGGGACATGGTGGATAGAGGACCCTTCGTCGTCCAGTACTTCCCCGGAGCGGAGAAGCTACGGCATCTCCTCCGGAGCCTTCAACATGTCATTGATGAAGACGAACATCTCGCCAAGGCCATCCCCACACCCCCACTTCTTGCCTTCAAACAACCGCACAACCTCAAACAGACCATTGTCCGCAGCAAACTACCCAGCCTTCAGGAGAACAGTGACCACGACACCACACAACCCTGCCACAGCAACCTCTGCAAGACGTGCCGGATCATCGACACGGATGCCATCATCTCACGTGAGAACACCATCCACCAGGTACACGGTACATACTCTTGCAACTCGGCCAACATTGTCTACCTGATACGCTGCAGGAAAGGATGTCCCGAGGCATGGTACATTGGGAAAACCATGCAGACGCTACGGCAACGGATGAATGAACACCGCTCGACTATCACCAGGCAAGACTGTTCTCTTCCTGTGGGGGAGCACTTCGGCAGTCATGGGCATTCAGCCTCTGATCTTCGGGTAAGCGTTCTCCAAGGCGGCCTTCACAACACACGACAGCGCAGAGTCGCTGAGCAGAAACTGATAGCCAAGTTCCGCACACATGAGGACGGCCTAAACCGGGATGTTGGGTTTATGTCACACTATCAGTAACCCCCACAGCTTGCCTCCTGGACTTGCACAATCTCACTAGCTGTCCTGTCTGGAGACAATACACATCTCTTTAACCTGTGCTTTATGCTCCCTCCACTCACATTGTCTGTATCTTTAAGACCTGGTTGGTTGTCGGGATTCGCATTCTAATCAGTATTCTGTAACTTGATTTTGTGTCTCTGTATGCCCTGTTTGAGAGCAGATATCCACTCCGTCTGACGAAGGAGCAGCGCTCCGAAAGCTAATGGCATTTGCTACCAAATAAACCTGTTGGACTTCAACCTGGTGTTGTTAAAACTCTTACTGTACCTTCCCATACTCACAGCTCTCCATCTTAACTGACTCCTCCAATTTTGGCCTCTTGTATATTTCCAATTGTAGTCAATTGGTGGCCCTTTGTTCAGTTGCCTAGCTGCAAAGTTCTGGAATTTCCAACCTCCACATCTCTGAGCCTCTCTTCTTCACATTCCTCCTTTAAGACATTCATTAAAACCTTCCTATGTGACCAAGCTTTGGTCACCTGACCTAATTTTTCCCTATGTGATTTGGTTTTATAACCTGTGCAGCACCTTGGGATGTTTCATTCCAATAAAGGTGCTATATAAATATAAGTTAATGTTGTTGTTATGTGAGCTGCCTGATCACTCATTGTTCTGTCAATTTGTGTCTGCAGATTGCTATGAGTTGGTGCCAGAGGCCACTGGTGATAGGAAGCTGTGTACCTCTACAGTGTGCCCACCGATGGAGATCAGTTGCACGCAGGATGAAGCCAGGCTTTTACGGTAAGTGAGAGAATGATGAAATATGAAAGTCTCAGCATGAGACAGTTTGCTTAGGAGCAGAGCAGAGGCGCATCACTCCCTTCCCCTACGTTGAGTTTGTGTCGGGCTGCAGTGTGGGTGATGCTATTAGTAAACAGGAACCAGCTGTGGTCACCCAAACAAATTTCTGATTAATATTTTCTGTGTATTCTCAACAGTTTGTACTGGAAGCAGCTGGAGGCTGCTGGGGTGCAGGTAGAGTTCCAAGATGCTGAGAGTGCTGGGATACTGGTCAAGAAGGTGCCGGCCTGTTTCATAGAAAAAGAAGCCAATGAGATTCGCAGAGGGCGGCAGCCGGTTACTCAAACTATACTGAAGGCAAGGACCTTCTCTTTTCTCGCTCTTCCCTCCTGCGCAACTTATGGAAATTGCTCCCCACTCACCACGGGAAAATTCTGGCTGCAATGTAGCTCATGTTCCACTGCCAATCAGTGCTGTGTCAGAGAGTGCAGTTTAATGGAGGCTGGAATTTTGAGGGACACAATACAATTTTAAAAATTCAGTCCTCCTCAATATGCAGAGTCCTAGCTACAGACACATAGCACTGACTCATCCTCAGGCATGATCACGTGCACCTCCAGGGTTTATAGATTACTTGGTACAGAAATAGTAGCAACAAGTTGCACTTATGCATTCCCAAGGTGATTCAGGAGTATTATCAACCAAGATCTGACACTGAGCCCCATAGGGGAATACTTGGGAAGATGACCAGAGATTTCAAGGAGTGCTTTAAAAGAGGATAATATGTAGAGAGGTGTTGGGGAGGAAATTTCAGAGTTTGGGTCCTAGAATACTAAAGATATGGCCACCAAGGATAGAGTGATTAAACTCAGGAGTTCACAAGAGACTAGGATATCATGGAGGGTTTTGGGTAGAAATATGGTAGGGAGAGACCAGGGAAGGATCTGGAAACAAGAAAGAGAATTTTAAAATTAAGGAGCGCTTAACTGGGAGCCAATGTAGATCAGCAAGGAAAGGTGTGATGGATGAATGGGACTTCCTGCGAGGTAAGACACAGACAGCAGAAATTTGGATTACCTCAAGTTTCTGGAAGGCAGAATATAGGAGCGCGTTGGAATAGTCCAGAGTAACAGTCAAAGAATAAATAGTCAGAGTAATTTCAGCAGCTGACAAGTTTGAGGAAACTGATCTTAACTTCCACTTCAGTAACTTGTTCCAATTTAATTTGGGAACAGTGACTTTGTTAAAAGGAAACAAGGTTTGAAATCCCAGGTAATTACTAAGAATAAAATCACAAGATTCCACAGTTTTAAACAAACAAAATCAACTTTACAATACAAATTCAGAAAAGTAAGTATTTACAATATCTGTCTTATACTTTAACAATCAGAATTAATATGAGATAAATATGAATTAACAAACTCTGATGGAACACCTCAAACTTTGTAGTAAATGGCAGAAGCACCAAGACAAATTCTATAGATTTCTCAGCAGCCCACCCAGATGCCAGGGACACTGAGAGTCACAAAATCCTGTTCAAACTCTGTCTCCAGGTTTCAGTCTTCACGTTTGAATTTCTTGCCTCTGAATTCCTTCTAAAGTCGCTCTGAATTGGATTGCCTGAATGACTGCTAACCTCCTGATGGTTCAATTTCTTCTGAGATTGCGTTCCACAGGATCTCCAGTAACTAATTACTGGCACTATTTCAGCTCTTTAGCAGACTGCTAGCTTCACTGCTGGTGCTGCCTCTGGATTTCGCTGAACTCCAATCTCTCCAGCTCCAACAAGACATTAATGGCTCCCAAGGCTTCATCTGATCCCTAGCAGCATGAAGCCTGTGGTCTTCCAGCGCATTGCTCCATGGGATTTGTCCTGATCTCTAACTGCACAAAGCTATCAAACAGTTCTTGAGTCCCAGCTATACACAGCCAGCTAAGAGTAATACCATTGCTGCCTGGAGCCTCTCCTCTCAGCACATCCAGTCAACTTTACCTGGCCCCATGGGGCTCATGGCTGGGTTTCTTGCCACCACAACCACTTGGGTGCCCTGGTGATCTCAGCAACAGCTGCTAAAGAATCCGAAACATTTGGTTGAACATGTGTGGCCTATTCTCCTCCAAACATGTGTCAAAACTCTGAGGGTATTTCAGGTCTCATAATCCTCGATGTCTGCCTGGAAAGCCCAGAGAGACAGGAAAATTTACATTTATTAACATCCCCCCTTGGAAAAAAGAAAATGTCACCATAATAAAGTTCTCTATAATGGCTTTGAAAATTTGAAAAGTTCTTATCCTCATGAATCTCCCAACAAATAGCTTATTACATGCTGTACAGAAAACTTTTAAATTTTTATCACAATTACATATATTGTATTTGCAAAGTTATAAGGATTTAACCCAAACAAAAGCAAGTACATGTGAAAGAAGGATTAGAAGGAGTTAAATATCATAGAATGATAGAAACTACGGGGGTGATTCTCCCAAAAGTGCTGAATTGGTGGGAAAACTGGTCTAGACCACGACTGTTTTCTCAGTTCAACTTCACACCCGAATCTCCCCCACTCTGTGCATTACAGAGGTCCCAATCGTGAATCTCATTAAAAACCCAGGGGGGCAGGGCCTATTCGCACTGGAGTCTGATAGTTCTGAAACTCTGTGCATGCGCAGTGGCCCTGATCTGTCAGACTCCCCATTTGCCCGGAACCCCCGTAGTGCTGCCCCTCCAACCGCCCCCCTCCCTCTCCCACGGCCCAATCACAGCCCCCACAACAATTCCCGGGCCAGCCCTGACCACCCCCTGCCCTGGAGCGCCCCAATGTCCAGCCCCCCACACCCAGCAGTGGCGATTTTCCCCCCTCCCAGCCCGTCCCGATCGCTGGCCTCCCTCCAGCCCAGCCCATGCAGAGTGGCAACGGGACCCCCCACCCCCACCGATTGCCCCAGGCACCGCCCACAATAGGCCCCACCCCTTGGGCAGTGTCGGGGGCACAGGCTGGCACTGCCAGTGTGTCCATGCCCAGGGGGCACCACCCTCCCCCCGCAGCCCAACCCCATGGGGGGGCCCCGATTGCCCCCCCCTTTAATTCTGGCGGAGTCTCCCGCTAGCTCCCCAAACCCTGTCGGAATGAAGTACTCCTAGCGGGGTGGGAGATTCAATCAGGACTGGCAAATTCCCAATAATTGCATGCTAAACATATTTAAACTACATTAAAAAAAGATTCAAATGACTTACCTGTCTTCCTGCCGTTTCCAGCGTGGTCTGACCGGCGACTATTCTTTGGCTCTGGGAGATGTGCGTTCCCGGTGCATGCGCAAATCCCGGAAAAAGGCCGGCGACGCACATCTCCCAGCCCAACCCGAAGTTGCAGGTCGCGATGGGAGAACTGCCCCCTACGTTTCCAACACCCATTCTTTAACACCGCAAAGAATGAACTTAGTCAACAGTTAAATCACTGAGCTCTTTATTAGCTGTGGTTGTAATTCTATTGAGTTCAGTTTTCAGAGTTAAATATTTTAAGTTCTCTTTTTGAGATAAGTTCAAAAATAGTTTCTTTTTGTACTAACAATTCATTCCTTCCTTAAACAGAATCTTCATTAGTCTCTTTAAGAATATCATTCAGATACTTTACGTGCTCCAGTAGAAAGATTTGATATTCTTGCTTGGTCTGCTCTTTACACAATCTCTAATTTTTCAATTATTCCTGATCCCATTCAGAGTTCAGTTCTTTCCAAGCTTTATCATCAGCCTCTTGGTTTTGGATCTTGAATGTTCTTTCTAAGACTTCAGCGCAATTCACAGATTACGTTATTCCAATCATTTTGAGATTGTTATTGTTTTTTTAAACATAGCTGGATTTTTTTCATCTGGATACTGTATCTCAACACTGAGAGGGTGGTTAATAATTGTACTATCTCAGAACTGACAAGACCATTTCATTCAGTGTTATCTGTCATTAACCCTTTAGAGTCAATCTGAGGTGTCGGTCCTTTCTGTGACAAACTTTGGTTTGAAGGTTCGACAGACACTTTTGCTGTCTCTGTAGTGTGCTGGCCCTTTCCGGAATTATTTCATCGGTATCTTTCCTTGCTTCAGTTTGTTCCTTAAATGGATCACAGATAATCATCGCTGAATTGTGGAAAAACAACATTGCCCATTTTATAATTCCTCAAATATAAAACCTGTATTTTTAATAGATAATTTCAGAACAATTCCAACCACACAAGGCCCTTCACCAGAACATCATTTAACATAATCAGAACATCACGTTACTTTTTGCAATGAGAAAGCACACACTTCCCATCAAGACTCTTAATTAATTCACACCAATTCAGCAACCTTTCTAAAGAAAGATCTAAATACTAACAATATGCTCTGAGCTAAACCAGTGTCTCTCAGGATAACAATCTTTCTAGGTTCTTTGACAAAAATGAAGTGACTTCCTCTTCAAATATAAATCCTTTGCATCCTTTTTTTATTCATTTGATGGGACATGAGCATCACTGACCAGCATTTATTGCTCGCCCCTAACACCCCTGCATTCCAGAGTCAACCACATTGCTGTGGGTCTGGAGTCACATGTAGGCCAGACCAGGTAAGGACGGCAGATTTCCTTCCCTAAAGGACATCAGTGAACCAGATGGTTTTTACAACAATTGACAATGGTTCCATGGTCATCAGGACCTTTAATTCCAGATTTTTATAGAACTCAAATTTCACCATCTGCCGTGACGGGATTTGAACCTGGGTCCCTGGAACTTGTCCTGCGTCTTTGGATTACAGGTCCAAGTGACAATACCACGACAACACTGCCTCCCCTTGCCTCCTAATCTATTCCCATTAAATGCAATGGGTTTCTCACAATCTTTACTTTCTGGTGCTGCTTTCTCTGTGGAAATTCCTGTCGCTTCAATTTATGCCACTGATTTAACACCCTATTTCCTTTACTGGTGCAACTGTTTCTGATGACTGTCACCGGTTTACCGTTCCAATTCCATAAATTTGTCTTTCTATGCCCTGTCTTTTGGCAATAAAGGCATACCAGTCCATTTCATTTTTCTCTCTTCATTTGCTATATTATCATTTTTATTGACTGGAAAAGCATCTGCCTTCTCCCCAGAAGTGATTTCTTCTGCTTCCCTGTGAGTCACAAATGGAGACCTACTGCCCCCTAGTGCCTATGTGATATACCTATCTGCCAGAGGTGCCACTTCTCTTCCATTAGAAACCTTCTGGTCTTCCAGGTGTCACCTGATAGCTATTGGATGCTGTTTTGAAATTCTTCAATTATTATTAGCTCTTTCACATTCTCCAATTCTGTTCAAGTTTCTGTCTGTGAAATCACTGGTCCCACAGCATTTCTCTCTCCTGAGCAAATTCTATGAGCATTTCATTTGGGCTTTTCTATAAAGTCTAAAAATCCAATGGATATACTTTGGTGACAAACTCATAAGCATTAAGTACTCAGATTTAATGGTCTGATAATCTGGAATTGTTCTGCCAAACAACATGCGATAGCTTTCCTGATCAAAACACTCTGCAACGTGAGAGTCCATGTGCTCTTTGACCACTTTAGCTTTGTGGCCATCTTTTCAAACAAGATAAAATACCTCTTGGTTTACAAGGGAAATTAGAGAGAGTATCAGATTCAAGGAAGAACCATATAAATTGGCAAGAAAAAGCAGTAGGCCTGAGGATTGGGAGCAGTTTAAAATTCAGCAAAGGAGGACCAAGAAATTGATTTAAGAAGGGAAAAATGGAGTATGAAAGTAAGCAAGCTGGGAACATAAAAACTGACTGTAAAAGTTTCTAGAGATATGTAAAGAGAAAAAGATTGACAAATACAAATGTAGTCCATTTACAGAAATTGGAAAATTCATAACGGGGAATAAAGAAATGGCTGAGGAATTAAATTTATACTTTGCTTCAGTCTTCACAAAGGTAGACATGCTTAATATACCAGAAGTGCTGAGAGAAACATGTTTTAGTGAGGAGCTGAAGGAAATCAGCATTGGCAGAGAAATGGTTTTGGTGAAATTGATGGATTGAAGGTGGATAAATCTCCCGGTCCTGATAATCCCAGAGTGCTTAAGGAAGTGGCCCTGGAAATAGTAGATCTATTGATGGTTATTTTCCCAAATTCTTTGGAATCTGGAATAGTTGCTATAGATTGGAGGGTAGCTAATGTAAGCCCGCTATTCAAAAAGGGAGGTAGAGAGAAAACAGGGAACTATAGACCAGTGAGCCTAACGTCGATACTGGGGAAGTCTATTATCAAGGATTTCATAACTCGGCATTTGGAAGGCAGTGGTATAATCAGACAAAGTCAGCATGGATTTACAAAAGGGAAATCATGCTTGACGAATGTATTGGAATTCTTTGAGGATGTAATTAGTAGAGATGACCAAGGAGAACCAGTGGATCTGGTTTGTTTGGACTTTCAGAAGGCTTTTGACGAGGTCTCTCATAACAGACTACTATGCAAAGTTAAAGCACATGGGATTGCAGGTAATGTCTTGAGGTGGATAGAAAGCTGGTTAGCTGATCGGAAGCAAAGAGTTGGCATAAATGGGTCTTTTTCTGATTGGCAGTCAGTGACTAATGGGGTTCCGCAGAGATCTGTGCTAGGACCCCAACTGTTCACATTATATATTAATGATTTGGAACGGGGACTGAATGTATTATCTCCAAATTTGCAGATGAAATGAAGTTGGGTGGGAGGGTGAGCTGTGAGGAGGATGCAGAGATCTTCAACATGATTTGGACAGGCTGCATGTGTGGGCATGTGCATGCCAATGCAGTATAATGTGGATAAATATGAGGTTATCCACTTTGGTAGCAATAGTAGGAAGACAGATTATTCCTTGAATGGGTGTAAATTGAGAGAGGTGGATACTTAACGAGACCTTGGAGTTTAAGAACAAAGAACAGTACAGCACAGGAACAGGCCCTTCAGCCCACCAAGCCTGCGCTGATCACGTTGTCCTATCTAGACCAACAGCTTGTATCCCTCTATTCCCCATCTTTCATGTGCCTATCCAGATAAGTCTCAAATGTCACTAACGTATCTGCCTCAGCCAGCTCACTTGGCAGTGCATTCCAGGCCCCCACCACCCTCTGTGTAAAAAAACTTCCCCCGCACATCTCCACTGAATCTTCCCCCCCTTATCTTGACCTTGTGCCCCTTGTAATTGTCATTTCTGCCCTGGGAAAAAGCTTCCAACTGTTCACCTTATCTATGCCCCTCATAATTTTATAAACTTTTATCAGGTCGCCCCCTCAGCCTCCGTCTTTCCAGGGAGAACAATCCCAGTTTATTCAATCTCTGCTCATAGCTAATACCCTCCATACCAGGCAACATCCTGGTAAACCTTTTCTGTATTCCCTCCAAAGCCACCACGTCCTTCTGGTAGTGTGGTCACCAGAATTGGACACAGTATTCCAAATGTGGCCTAACCAACATTTTATATAACTAACATAATTTGCTGACTTTTATACTCGATGTCCTGTCCGATGAAGACAAGCGTGCCATATGCTTTCTTCACCACCTTTTCCACCTGTGCTGCCACTTTTAAGGATCTGTGGGCCTGTACTCCCAGATCTCTCTGTGTGTCTCTGCTCCTGATGGTTCTGTCATTTATTTTACAGCTCCCATCTGTATTGGATTTACCAAAATGCATCACCTCACATTTGTCCGGATTAAATTCCATCTGCCATTTCTCCGCCCAATTTTCCAATCTATCCATATCCTGCTGTATTCTCTGACAATCTTCATCACTATCCGCAACTCCTCCAATCTTAGTATCATCCGCAAACCTGCTAATCAGGCCAGCGACGTTTTCTTCCAAGTCATTTATGTATATAACAAACAGCAGAGGTCCCAGCACTGATTCCTGCGGAACACCACTAGTTACAAGTTGCAGTCCTCATGCATCAGTTGCTGAAAGCAAGTGCGCAGGTACAGCAAGCAGTAAAGAAGGAAAATGGTATGTTGGCCTTCATAGCGAGAGGATTTGAATATAGAGGGATAGGGATGTTTTGCTGCAATTGTATAGGGCATTGATGAGGCCACATCTGGATTTTTGTGTGCAGTTTTGGTGTCCTTATCTGAGGAGGAATGTCCTTGCTATAGAGGGAGTACAGCAAAGATTTATCAGGATGATTCCTGGGATGGCAGGTCTGTCATAGCAGGAGAGACCAATTCGGTTAGGATTATATTCACTGGAGTTTAGAAGAGTGCGAGGGGATCTCATAGAAACTTATAAAATTCTAACAGGGTTAGACAGGGTAGATTCAGAAAGAATGTTCCCAATGGTGGGAGAGTCCAGAACTAGAGGTCATAGTTTGAGAATAAGGGGTAAACCTTTTAGAACTGCGGTGAGGAGAAATTTCTTCACCCAGAGGGTGGTGAATGTGTGGAATTCACTCCCACAGAATATAGTTGAGGCCAGAACATTGCCTGATTTCAAGAAGAAATTAGATTTTGCTTTTTAGGCTAAAGGGATCAAGGGATATGGGGGGAAGGGGGGATCAGGATATTGAATTTGATGATCAGCCAGGATCAAAATGAATGGTGGAGCTGGCTCGAAGGGCCGAATGGTCTACTCCTGCTTCTAGTTTCTGTTTCTTAACTCCGTCTTCAGTGAATTTGGCATTTACAAAGAACAAAGAAAATTACAGCACAGGAACAGGCCCTCCAGGCCTACACCGACTATGCTGCCTGACTTAACTAAAATCCCCTACCTTTCCGGGGACCATATCCCTCTATTCCCATCCTATTCATGCATTTGTCAAGATGCCCCTTAAAAGTCACTACCGTATCCGCTTCCACGACCTCCCCCGGCAACGAGTTCCAGGCACTCACCACCCTCTGTGTAAAACATCTGCCTCGTACATCTCCTTTAAACCTTGCACCTCGCACCTTAAACCTGTGCCCCCTAGTAATTGACTCTTCCACCCTAGGAAAAAGCTCCTGACTATCCACTCTGTCCATGCCCCTCATAATCTTGTAGACTTCTATCAGGTCTCCCCTCAACCTCTGTCGTTCCAGTGAGAACAAACCAAGTTTCTCCAACCTCTCCTCATAGCTAATGCCCTCCAGACCAGGCAACATTCTGGGAAATCTTTCCTGTACCCTCTCTAAAACATCCACATCCTCCTGGTAGTGTGGCGACCAGAATTGAACACTATATTCCAAGTGTGGCCTAACTAAGGTTCTATAAAGCTGCAACATGACTTGCCAATTTTTAAACTCAATACCCTGGCCGATGAAGGCAAGCATGCAGTATGCCTTCTTGACTACCTTCTCCACCTGCATTGTCACTTTCAGTGACCTGTGTACCTGTACACCCAGATCCCTTTGCCTATCAATACTCTTAAGGGTTTTGCCATTTACTGTATATTTCTTATCTGTATTAGACCTTCCAAAATGCATTACCTCACATTTGTCCGGATTAAACTCCATCTGCCATCTCTCCGCCCAAGTCTCTAACTGATCTATATCCTGCTGTACCCTCTGATGGTCCTCATCGCTATCCGCAAATCCACCAACCTTTGTGTCGTCCGCAAACTTATTAATCAAACCAGTTACATTTTTCTCCAAATCATTTATATATATTACAAACAGCAAAGGTCCCAGCACTGATCCCTGAGGAACACCACTTGTCGCAGCCCTCCATTCAGAAACGCCCCCTTCCACTGCTACCCTCGGTCTTCTTTGACTGAGCCCGTTCTGTGTCCACCTTGCCAGCTCACCTCTGATCCCATGCGACTTCACCTTCTGCACCAGTCTGCCATGAGGGACCTTGTCAAAGGCCTTACTGAAGTCCATGTAGACAACATCCACTGCCCTACCCTCATCAATCATCTTCATCACTTCCTCGAAAAACGCGATCAAGTTCGTGAGACACGACCTCCCCTTCACAAAACCATGTTGCCTCTCACTAATACATCTACTTATTTCCAAGTGGGAATAAATCCTGTCTTGACGAATCCTCTCTAATAATTTCCCTACCATTGATGTAAGGCTCACCGGTCTGTAATTACCTGGATTATTCTTGCTACCCTTCTTTAACAAAGGAACAACATTGGCTATTCTCCAATCCTCTGGGACCTCCCCTGTACACTAAGAGTTTTAACAACACCAGGTTAAAGTCCAACAGGTTTATTTGGTAGCAAATACCATTAGCCTGGTTTGCTACCAAAGTTTGCACCTGGTTTGCCATTTGCTACCAAATAAACCTGTTGGACTTTAACCTAGTGTTGTTAAAACTCTTACTGTGTTCACCCCAGTCCAACGCCGGCATCTCCACATCATGATCTCCCCTGTAGCCAGTGAGGATATAAAGATTTCTCTCAAGGCCCCAGCAATTTCCTCCCTTGTCTCTCTCAGTATTCTGGGGTATATCCCAGATGTTCCTCAAGAACCCCAATACTTCCTCCTTTTTGACCTCAACATGACTCAAACTATCTACACACCCCTTTCCCAGACTCCTCATCCACCAAGTCCTTCTCTTTGGTGAATACTGACACAAAGTACTCATTTAATATCTCGCCCATTTCCTCTGGCTTCACGCATAGATTCCCTCCCTTGTCCTTGAGTGGGCCAACCCTCTCCCTGGCTACTCTCTTGCTCTTTATATATGTATAAAAAGCCTTGGGATTTTCCTTTATCCTGCTGGCCAGTGCTTTTTCATGACCTATTTTAGCCCTTCTTACTCCTTGCTGAAGTTTCTTTCTACTTTCCTTGTATTCCACACTTGCTTCGTGTGTTCCCAGCCTCCTAGCTTTGACAAATGTTTTTTCTCTTTGACTAGGCTCACAATATCTCTCGTTATCCAAGGTTCCCAAAACTTGCCATACTTATCCTTCATCCTTACAGGAATGTGTCAGTCCTGAATCCCTATCAACTTACACTTGAAAGCCTCCCACATGCCAGATGTTGATTTAGTGAAGATTTTTCGTTATATCAAAGCTCGGAATAGGATTCAACTCATTATCCAAACTATACTATCTCATCTTTCACCCCATTATAGAAGCCTATCTTTAGCCAGTTTATACAATAATGCTCTCTGCCTCTATGTTTGATACTCCCTGTCTCTGTCCTCTTCTCTTTCTTCCCTTGCTAACTTCTCTCCCTGGAGTTCATGTTCAAGCTTCCATAGTTCTTTCTTTTCAAGTTCAGGTTTTTGCTTTTCTCTATCTAAAGCTGCTTCACCTGCAACTGAATTCTAGTAAACTCAACAGAATTGCTATCTGTATTAACTTTTCCTTCTAATTCCAAATGCCACGCTATTACCTCAACTACGTCTGCTTTCTTAGCACCTGTTTTTAACTCTAACCTCATGTGTTCTGGTAATGGGATTAACCTAATCTTGGTTAATTGTCACAAATCACTCCGGAATAAATATTCCCCACCAGAAAAATTGTAGCAACTGACAAAGTCATCCCGCTTTTCAATAAGTATAGTAAAATTCACTTAGCAGCCTTAACCCCAGCAAGTCCCAGCACTATCATTGTCAGGATTTGAGATCCTGGACCAGCCCCCAATTTATGTTTCGACCTGGTTTGTATTTCCAATAAGATTGCATTTCTCAACTAACTCTAAAGGTCAGGATTTGGAAAGTATCAATCACTGTGGGAGTTTGGGGTGAATTGATCACTGAGGGCTTCAGAATGAATCAATCACTATCAGGGTTTGAGGTTTATTGATCATTGTGAAGTTTTGGGATGTATTATTCATAATGGGGATTCAGGATATATTAATCACTTAGGGTTTTTGGTTGAACTAATCACAATCCGAAAGACGTGCTGGTTAGGTGCATTGTTCTCCCTCAGTGTACCCGAACAGGTGCTGGCGACTAGGGGATTTTCACAGTAACCTCATTGCAGTGTTAATGAAAGCCTGCTTGTAACACAAATAAATAAACTTTAACTCTATGTGGGGTGGGGGTACTTTTGGCACACTATCAATGTCCTTTGTTTGCTGTATGAAATATCTTCTTTTCGCCGACTCCACAAAGATTTCCCGATTGAGGCTACCATTCAACTTTCAGTTTACTAATGTATCATATACTCCGAAATCTCCACAACCTAATCAGTCAAATCCAACACCTTCCAGATTTTCAACTACTCATACAAAGCTAGTAAGTCTATTTGCACATCCAATTTAAAACCATTTCTTTATTTTTCTCCTTTCCCACCCTATACTTACATCTTGAGAAAATATCCTATCTCTGACCCGCTGATATTCCTCTTCCCTCTCCTCTATTGATTTGCTTCTTCTATCATCCCGCAATTTGATACGTATCTGGAAATTTTGAACACATCGTCTTCTTAGGAGATTGAAATATTTCAAAGTAAAAAAAATAATAATTGAAGCTTTAACAATATCAAAAATATATATATTTTTTTGAAAACAAAAGTGCTTTTTGGAGTTAAATTTGACTGTATAAATATAGCTACTCTCCTTTTGAAAATAAAAGTGCTTTCTGGAAAATAATTTTCATTCTCCCAAGGCAGTTCATGCTTCCATCACAACTGCCTTGTGATGGAAGGGCGGCGCGGTAGCACAGTGGTTAGCACTACTGCTTCACAGCTCCAGGGACCTGGGTTCGATTCCCGGCTTGGATCACTGTCTGTGTGGAGTTTGCACATTCTCCTCGTGTCTGTGTGGGTTTCCTCTGGGTGCTCCGGTTTCCTCCCATAGTCCAAAGATGTGCGGGTTAGGTTGATTGGCCAGGTTAAAAATTGCCCCTTAGTGTCCTGAGATGCGTAGGTTAGAGGGATTAGCAGGTAAATATGTAGGGATATGGGAGCAGGGCCTGGGTGGGATTGTGGTCGGTGCAGACTCGATGGGCCAAATGGCCTCTTTCTGCACTGTAGGGTTTCTATGATTCAATGATTCTTTCTGAATGACAGTTCTTCTCTAATTCAGGTTTTCACTTTTGCAGGAATTTCTTCAAGAACAGATAGAGGTGAGTGCTCAAAATCTGAGGTCACCCAGGGTGAAGAGAGTATATATTTTATTTTATTGTTCATGTGGGCATCACTGGCTGAGCCAGCATTTATTGCATATTCCTGATGGCAGTTAAGAGTCAACAACATTGCTGTGGATCTGGAGTCACATATAGGCCAGACCAGGATGGCAGATTTCCTTTCCAAAAGGGCATTAGTGAACTAGATGGGTTTTTACAATTGATGATGATTTCATGGTCATCATTACATTTTTAATGAGTTCATATTTCACCATCTACCGTGGTGGGATGAGAACCTGGGTCCCCAGAGCATTGCCCTGGGTCTCTGGATTACTAGCCCAGTGACAATGCCATTACACCACTGCCTCTCCTAGTTGAGGGGTGGGTGATGGAGGTTGGGTTTGCGTTTGTTGGCATCCCTCTATCCTAATCTTAAGCCAGCTGTGTCTCATCTAACTCTCTGACTTCTCCAGGTGCTTCAGTCAACAGGAGGATTTCAAGGCATGTTGTCACGTACAGTGCTGAAGGTACTGTCCTCACAGGCCTGTCACGGTGAGTTTAAACAATTGTGAAACCCCCTGCTCTGGGAAGTGGTCCAGTAGAAACTTGCATTGAGACTACAGTACTGAAACTGCCCCTGTAGCATAACTGGTCCATGCTAGTGTTCCTGCTCCACACAAGCCTCCTCCCACCCTCCACCATCTAACCTCATCAACACAGCCTCTGTTCCTACATTACAGCAGTGACTATATTTCAGAAAAGTATGTCATTGGTTGTAAAGTGCCTTGAGACATAGTGGTCGCCATATAAATGCAAGTCTTTTTTTATTTCTTCTTATGTGTTTATCCATTGTCTCATTGACTGCTTATATATTATTCACCTCAACCGCTTCTGGTGATAAAGAGTTTCACATTCTCATCACTACCTGAGTAAAGAAGTTCCTGCTGAATTTCCTAAGGATTTATTAGTGACTATTTTTATGGCCCCTGATTTTGTATTCCCTAGGTGGAATGATTTTATCGTTCAACTCTATCAAACCTTTTCATAATCTCAAAGACTATATCAGGTCACCTCCCAGTTCTGGGAATATTCGAGTGAATCTTTTTTGTATTTGCCCAATATTTTTATATCCTTTTTACAATACGGAGACCAGAAGTATTCATACTACACTGAGTCTCTTTTTATAAGAGTAACATAAGCTTGCTGACAGCAAGCACAGTGGTAAGCACTGCTGCCTCACAGCACCAGGGACCCGGGTTTGATTCCGCCTTCGGGTCACTGTCTGTGTGGAGTTTGCACTTTCTCCCCGTGTCTGCGTGGGTTTCCTACAAGTGCTCCGGTTTCCTCCCACAGTCCAAAGGATGTGCTGGTTAGGTGCATTGGCCATGCTAAATTCTCCCTCAGTACCCGAACAGATGCCGACTAGGCAATTTTCACTAACTTGATTACAGTGTAAGTCTACTTGTGACCAATAAATTAACTTTTGGCAGTAAACTGGCTTGGAGGGGGATACACATATTGGTTCAGCAGGATGCGCAAAAGAGGAGGAGCAGTAGTGAAATGAGAAAAGCTGCTCAGGAGAGTACTGGTGTACCCTACAAACTGATTCAGGCAGAGTCGACATAGTTAGGGATCAAAGATGATAAGGGATTATTCAGTTAGTGGAGGTGTATTGCAGACTTGCTAATTGTGGAAGGGAATCTGTAGACTGACCAGAGTAGGACTAATAAATATTTTTTGCCTGAGATTTTACTGATCCCACTCAGGATTGGAAGCCAGTGGAGCTGTGGCAATGTGGTCAGCCTGGTCTCTTAAGAGGAGAGGTATTGCTAGGTCTAGCTAGGAATATTAAAGTAGATCAGATTGATGATTTAAATGTGAGTTAGAGACCATCGTATAATCAATTTCAGCTTCAAGTTGAAGAGGAATGAATGACTCATAAAAAACAAGTTCTGGAAAGTGTAAAATTCCAAGGGTGAGCTGTTGAGGTTGGATAGATGGAGAAATTGGGGCTCGGAACTCTGCATTAGAGTTCAGGGAGATTTTTTTTTAAGCGACTGGAATAATTGCAAAATAAAATGGCATTAAAAATGGAGGCTACTTCATTCTGTGAATGATTTAATGACAACAGGTTAGTAGGAATGAACTGACACCTGTCCCACTTTGTCCCACTTCTGAGTTGGTCATAACAGAACTTGAATTTCAAAGGGAAGTGCTGTTGTCAATTCAGATATATATTTTACTCAGTATTCTCTTACTGTGTATAGTTCGGTGTCTTCATAAAGCAACTGCGTGCTTTAGCTGCTGCAGGCCAATGCCCTTCATTTAGGAAAAGTGTTCTTTTCAACATTTCAATACCTATGTCCAGCCAATGACATTATAAAGAATGTATTTTATAAAACACATCTTCATAACAATATAGTGCTGTTAGGGAGGGAATTACAATATTTCGACCCAGGGACAATGAAGGAACGGTGGTTATGGTTTCTCCCACTCATTGCGCCATGCTGCCATTTACACCGGCATTGTCCTCCTCCCCTCAGTTTACTCTGGCAATGTTTTCTCCTCAAGGGTGCAATGTGGAACGCTGTCCAGGAGTGTATTTCAATTGTCTAGTCAGGAGGCAGCAAAGCATGAATGAGGGTTTCAGCAGCAGACAAGTTGAGGCAGGAGCAAAGATAGAAGGTGGAAGTTGGTGGTTTTGGTGATGGAGCTGAGGAGTAGGACAGCAGAGTGTTCAGGAGAGACTGCAACAATGCCCAGGTGGCCCCAATAATGTGGATGTCCTTAGTTGTTACTGTAAATGTTGCCTGTAGCATCATAGAAACCCTTCAGCGCAGAACATAGAACATAGAACATTACAGCGCAGAACAGGCCCTTCGGCCCACGATGTTGCACCAGTTAAAAAAAAACAAAAAAAACTGTGACCCTCCAACCTAAACCAATTTCTTTTCGTCCATGAACCTATCTACGGATCTCTTAAACGCCCCCAAACTAGGCGCATTTACTACTGATGCTGGCAGGGCATTCCAATCCCTCACCACCCTCTGGGTAAAGAACCTACCCCTGACATCGGTTCTATAACTACCCCCCCTCAATTTAAAGCCATGCCCCCTCGTGCTGGATTTCTCCATCAGAGGAAAAAGGCTATCACTATCCACCCTATCTAAACCTCTAATCATCTTATATGTTTCAATAAGATCCCCTCTTAGCCGCCGCCTTTCCAGCGAAAACAATCCCAAATCCCTCAGCCTCTCCTCATAGGATCTCCCCTCCATACCAGGCAACATCCTGGTAAACCTCCTCTGCACCCTCTCCAAAGCCTCCACATCCTTCCTGTAATGTGGGGACCAGAACTGCACACAGTACTCCAAGTGCGGCCGCACCAGAGTTGTGTACAGTTGCAACATAACGCTACGACTCCTAAATTCAATCCCCCTACCAATAAACGCCAAGACACCATATGCCTTCTTAACAACCTTATCTACTTGATTCCCAACTTTCAGGGATCTATGCACACATACACCTAGATCCCTCTGCTCCTCCACACTATTCAAAGTCCTCCCGTTAGCCCTATACTCAACACATCTGTTATTCCTACCAAAGTGAATTACCTCACACTTCTCCGCATTAAACTCCATCCGCCACCTCTCGGCCCAACTTTGCAACCTGTCTAAGTCTTCCTGCAAACTACGACACCCTTCCTCACTGTCTACCACACCACCGACTTTGGTGTCATCAGCAAATTTGCTAATCCACCCAACTATACCCTCATCCAGATCATTAATAAATATTACAAACAGCAGTGGCCCCAAAACAGATCCCTGAGGTACACCACTTGTAACCGCACTCCATGATGAATATTTACTATCAACCACCACCCTCTGTTTCCTATCCGCTAGCCAATTCCTGATCCAATTTCCTAGATCACCCCCAATCCCATACATCTGCATTTTCTGCAGAAGCCTACCATGGTGAACCTTATCAAACGCCTTACTAAAATCCATATATACCACGTCCACTGCCTTGCCCCCATCCACCTCCTTGGTCACTTTCTCAAAAAACTCAATAAGGTTAGTAAGGCACGACCTACCTGCCACAAAACCATGCTGACTATCACCTATCAATTCATTACTCTCCAAATAACTATAAATCCTATCCCTTATAATTTTTTCCAACATCTTGCCGACAACAGAAGTGAGACTCACCGGTCTATAATTCCCGGGGAAGTCTCTGTTCCCCTTCTTAAACAATGGGACAACATTCGCTAACCTCCAATCTTCTGGTACTATACCAGAGGCCAACGACGACCTGAAGATCAGAGCCAGAGGCTCTGCAATCACTTCTCTTGCCTCCCAGAGAATCCTTGGATAAATCCCATCCGGACCAGGGGATTTATCTATTTTCAGACCCTCCAGAATATCCTGCACATCCTCCTTATCAACTGTAATACTGTCTATTCTACTCCCTTGCAACCCAGTGTCCTCCTCAGCTATATTCATGTCCCCTTGCGTGAACACCGAAGAGAAATATTGGTTCAATGCTTCACCAATCTCCTCCGGTTCCACACATAACTTCCCTCTGCCATCTATAACTGGCCCTAAACTTGCCCTAACCAACCTTCTGTTCTTGACATACCTATAGAACGCCTTAGGATTCACTTTAACCCTATCCGCCAAAGTCTTCTCATGTCCCCTTTTAGCCCTTCTAAGCTCGCTCTTCAACTCCCTCTTAGCCAATCTAAAGCTTTCTAGTGCACTACCCGAGTGCTCACGTCTCATCCGAACATAAGCCTCCTTTTTCTTTTTAACCAACAAAGAAACTTTTTTGGTGCACCACGGTTCCCTAGCCCTACCAATTCCTCCTTGCCTGACAGGGACATACCTATCACAGACTCGCAGTAGCTGCTCCTTGAAAAAACTCCACATGTCGGACGTTCCCAGTCCCTGTAATCTCCTAGTCCAACCTATGTTTCCTAATTCTCTCCTAATAGCCTCATAATTACCCTTCCCCCAGCTAAAACCACTGGCCCGAGGTTCATGCCTATCCCTTTCCATCACTAAGGTGAACGTAACCGAATTGTGGTCACTATCACCAAAATGCACACCAACTTCCAAGTCTAGCACCTGGTCTGGCTCATTTCCCAGCACCAGATCCAATATAGCCTCACCTCTAGTTGGCCTGTCTACATACTGAGTCAAAAAACCTTCCTGCACGCTTTGAACAAAAACTGACCCCTCTAACGAGCTAGAGCTATAACAATTCCAGTCAATATTAGTCAAGTTAAAATCCCCCATAACAATTGCCCTATTACTTTCACTCCTAAGCAGGATTGACTCCGCAATCCTTTCCTCAACCTCTCTAGAACTTTTAGGAGGTCTATAAAAGACTCCCAACAGGGTGACCTCTCCTCTCCTATTTCTAATCTCCGCCCATACTACCTCAACAGATAAGTCCTCATCAAACCTCCTCTCTGACACTGTGATACAATCTCTGACCAATAATGCTACCCCTCCCCCTCTTCTACCTCCTTCCCTACTTCGACTAAAACATTTGAACCCCGGGACCTGCAGCATCCATTCCTGCCCCTGCTCTATCCATGTCTCTGAAATAGCCACAACATCGAAGTCCCAGGTACTGATCCACGCTGCAAGTTCACCCACTTTATTGCGAATACTCCTGGCATTGAAGTATACACATTTCAAACCCTGCTCCACCCCACCTCTGCAATGCCGTGCATTGCAGTCCCCATCCATGCATCCCTCACTTTCAGCCCCACTACTCAGGATCCCTCCCCCCCCCCGAATCAGTTTAAACCTCCCTGCATGGCCTTAGCAAATTTACCCCCCAGGATATTGGTCCCCTTCTGATTAAGGTGTAGACCATCCTTCTCATAGAGGTCACACCTTCCCCAGTACGAGCCCCAATTGCTTAAGTACCTGAACCCCTCCCTCCTGCACCATCCCCTCAGCCATGAATTCAAACCTTCCCTCTCCCTATTCCTCTCTAAACTATCCCGTGGTACAGGCAAGAGTCCAGAGATAACCACTCTGTCAGTCTTGGCCTTTAGTTTCCACCCCAACTCCATAAATCCCTGCCTAATATCCCCTTCCCCTATCCTCCCTATGTCGTGTGTCCCCACATGTACAATAACTTGTGGTTTATCTCCCTCCCCCCTAAGAGTCCTGAATACCCTGTCAGACACATCCCGGACCCCAGCCCCTGGTAGGCAACACACCAACCCTGAGTCCCTACCTTTAGTTCCGACCCTCCTATCTGTCCCCTTAATTGTGGAGTCCCCAATCACAAGGCCCAGTCTTTTACAGCCCCTAACCACCTGAGCTTTCTCACTCGGCTCACCCCCAGAGATCTGCTCTCTATGCTCAGTTGATTCCTCCTCAACTGTAGCCTCCAGCACCGAAAACCTATTATGGAGGGGAACCGCCCCAGGGGATTGTCTTCCCGATTGCTTCTTACCCCTCCTCCTGGCATTGACCCAAGCCTCATTTCTAGGAGTTACTATTTCTCTATAACTCCTATCAACTTCCACCTCCGCCTCCCGAATTATGCGGAGTTCCTCTACCTCCCCCTCCAGCTCCTTTACACGCTCCTCCAGAAGCTGCAATCTAATGCACTTCTTACAACTAAAATCTCCTGAAACACTACTGGATTTCCTCACCACATACATCCCACAGGAGATGCAGCATACTGCCTGAACTGCCATCCCTGAAGCCATTACCAGCAAGAAAAAAAGAAAACAAAAAACTTCCCCACACTTATAATTAGGTTAGAGGAGGATGGAAGGGTGGGATCCTCTACCAGTGTAGAGGATCGGGTATCTCCTCTGCACCAATTTATAGGGCTAGGGGCCCGAGAGAAAAAAAAACTACTACTGAGGGGGAACCACCCAGGTAACTGACTTTTAAAGTTAAAATAAAAACCCTTCCCAGACTCCTTTGCTGCCCACTTCTAGTTTTCACTTTAAACTTGAAAAACTGCTGTTAAAGTAAAGGCCAAAAAAAATACACACACTAGCTGACTAATTAAATAAATAAACAATTCAATTAATCCAATTAATCTCTTACCAGCACTGCTGCTTTTCAATCACCCCTCTCAGCTTGCTCCAGTGGATCAATGAAGAAGGAGGCCATTCAGCCCATCGAGCCTGCACCGGCAACAATCCCATCCAGGCCCTATCCCTGTAACCCCATGTATTTACCCTGCTGGTTCCTGTGCCAATAAAGGGCAATTTAGCATGGCCAATCAACCTAACTCGCAAGTCTTTGGAGTGTGGGAGGAAACCGGAGCACCTGGAGGAAACCCGTGCAGACATGGGGAGAACATGCAAACTCCACACAGACAGTGACCCAAGGCCGGAATTGAACCTGGATCCCTGGTGCTGTGAGGCAGCAGTACTAGCCACTGTCAGAGAATCATAGAATCATAGAGGTTTACAGCATGGAAACAGGCCCTTCGGCCCAACTTGTCCATGCCGCCCCCTTTTTAAAAAAAAACCCCTAAACTAATCCCAATTGCCCGCATTTGACCCATGTCCCTCTATACCTATCTTAACCATGTAACTATCTAAATGCTTTTTAAAAGACAAAATTGTACCCGCCTCTACTACTACCTCTGGCAGCTTGTTCCAGACACTCACCATCCTCTGTGTGAAAAAATTGCCCCTCTGGACACTTTTGTATCTCTCCCCTCGCACCTTAAACCTATGCCCTCTAGTTTCAGACTCCCCTAACTTTGGGAAAAAATATTGACTATCTAGCTGATCTGTGCCCCTCATTATTTTATAGACCTCGATAAGATCACCCCTCAGCTTCCTACGCTCCAGAGAAAAAAGTCCCAGTCTATCCAGCCCCTCCATATAACTCAATCCATCAAGTCCCGGTAGCATCCTAGTAAATCTTTTCTGCACTCTCTAGTTTAATAATATCCTTTCTATAATAGGGTGACCAGAATTGCACACAGTATTCTAAGTCTGGCCTTACCAATGTCTTGTACAACTTCAACAAGACATTCCAACTCCTGTATTCAATGTTCTGACCGATGAAACCAAGCATGCTGAATGCCTTCTTCACCACTCTGTCCACCTGTGACTCCATTTTCAAGGAGCTATGAACATGTACCCCAAGATCTCTTTGTTCTGTAACTCTCCCCAACGCCCTACCATTAACTGAGTAAGTCCTGCCCTGGTTCAATCTACCAAAATGCATCACCTCGCATTTGTCTAAATTAAACTCCATCTGCCATTCGTCAGCCCACTGGCCCAATTGATCAAGATCCTGTTGCAATTGGAGATAACTTTCTTCACTGTCCACTATGTCACCAATCTTGGTGTCATCTGCAAACTTACTAACCATGCCCCCTATATTCTCATCCAAGTCATTAATATAAATGACAAATAACAGTGGACCCAGCACTGATCCCTGAGGCACACCGCTGGTCACAGGCCTCCAGTTTGAAAAACAATTCTCTACAACCATCCTCTGGCTTCTGTCAAGAAGCTAATTTTGTATCCATTTAGATACCTCACCCTGGATCCCGTGAGATTTAACTTTATGCAACAACCTACCATGCGGTACCTTGTTAAAGGCCTTGCTAAAGTCCATGTAGACAACATCAACTGCACTGCCCTCATCTACCTTCTTGGTTACCCCTTCAAAAAACTCCATCAAATTCATGAGACATGATTTTCCGCTCACAAAACCATGCTGACTGTCCCTAATCAGTACTTGCGTCTCTAAATGCCTGTAGATCCTGTCTCTCAAAATACCTTCCAACAATTTACCCACCACAGATGTGAGGCTCACTGGCCTGTAGTTCCCAGACATTTCCCTGCAGCCCTTTTTAAACAAAGGCACAACATTTGCCACTTTCCAATCTTCAGGCACCTCACCCGTGACAATCGATGATTCAAATATCTCGGCTCGGGGACCCGCAATTTCCTCCCTAGCCTCTCACAATGTCCTGGGATACACTTCATCAGGTCCCGGGGATTTATCTACCTTGATGCGATTTAAGACTTCCAGCACCTCCTTCTCTGTAATATGTACACTCCTTAAGACATCACTATTTTATTTCCCCAAATTCCCTAACATCCATGCTTTTCTCAACAGTAAACACTGATGAGAAATATTCATTTAGGATCTCTCTCTCTCCCTTGTTACTCTTTTGCCCTTTATGTATTTGTAGAAGCTCTTTGGATTCTCCTTTGCCTTATCTGCCAAAACAATCTCGTGTCCCCTTTTTGCCCTCCTGATTTCTCTCTTAACTCTATTCCTACAGCCCCTATACTCTTCAAGGGATTCACTTGATCCCAGCTGCCTATGCATGTCATGTGCCACCGTGCTGCCCATATATAGTGAGTTGGCCCTCCGTCATGTCTGACTATGGTTTGCTGTGTGATATTGACAGGCGCTGTGAAATTTGGTGATGGATTGAGTGTAGAAGAGTGTAGAAGCCTAATGGAATCTCTCGCTAGCTGTGACCTGCCATTTCAGTGTGCTCACGGAAGACCATCCATACTACCTCTGGCAGACCTGGATCACCTGGAGATGGAAAAAGAGGTATGAGGATCAGGAGCTGAACATTCTATACATGTGCAAGCTAAACAAAGTGGAGATGTGATATGCACTACCTTGAACATTTATCCCCCACCCCACCTCCCCAATTCCTAATACCATCAACACATAGTTGCTGCAGTCTATAATGATACTGCAGCAACCCACCATGCTCCCTCAAGAGCTTCTTCCAAGCCCACAACCTCTACCACCCAGAAGGACAAGGACAGCAGACACATGGGAACTCCACCACCTGGAAGTTCCCCTCCTAGCCATTCCCCATGCTGACTTGGAAATGAATCACCATTCTTTCACCAGGTCAAACATGATTTCACTTTTATAAAACTATGCTGACTCTCCCAAACTAGGTTGCAATTGTAATAACCAAAGCTCATTGTGACTGACCTATATCATCAATACTGCATCGGCTTAAGGGAGCAACTTGATAGGCTGAGTGTGCTGTAGTATTCTTACCAAGTCTCTAGAAGCATAGGAAATATGAACAGGAGTGGACCATTCAGCCTCTCAAGCCTCCTCCACTATTCAATTAGATCACAACTGATCTTCTACCTCAATGCCATCTTCCCGTGCTGTCCCCATATCCTTGATACCTTTACTATCTAGTAATCTATTGATCTCTGCCTTGCACATACTTGATGTCTGAGCCTCCACAGCCCTATGGGGTAGAGAATTCCAAAAATTCACCATCTGTATAAAGAAATTCCTCATCTCAGTCCTAAATGGCCTGCTCCTTATCCTGAGTCTGTGTACCCTGATTCTAGACTCCCCCGCCAAGTGAAACATCCTTCCTGCATCTACTTTGTCAAGGCCTGTATTTGTATATGTCAGTGAGATTACTCTTTATTAACAAAATAAAATTACAGCACAGGAACAGGCTCTTCGGCCCTCCAAGCCTGCACTAACCATGCTGCCCGACTGAACTAAAGCCCCCTACCCTTCCAGGCACCATATCCCTCTATTCCCATCCTATTCATTTATTTGTCAAGACACCCCTTAAAACTCACTATCATATCCGCTTCCATTACCTCCCCCGGCAATGAGTTCCAGGCACCCACCACCCTCCATGTAAAAAAACTTGCCTTGTACATCTCCTTTAAACCTTGCCCCTCGCACCTTAAACCTATACCCCCTAGTAATTGACTCTTCCACCCTGGGAAAAAGCTTCTGACTATCCACTCTATCCATGCCTCTCATAATCTTGTAGACTTCTATCAGGTTGCCCCTCAACCTCCGTTGTTCCAGTGAGAACAAACCAAGTTTCTCCAACCTCTTCTCATAGCTAATGCCCTCCATTCCAGGCAACATCCTGGTAAATCTTTTCTGTACCCTCTCCAAAGCCTCCACATCCTTCTGGTAGTGTAGCGACCTGAATTGAACACTAAGTCAAAGTGCGGCCTAAGATTCTATAAAGCTGCAACATGACTTGCCAATTTTTAAACTCAGTGCCCCAGCCGATAAAGGCAAGCATGCCGTATGCCTTTTTGACTATCTTCTCTACCTGTGTTGTCACTTTCAGTGACCTGTGTACCTGTACACCCAGATCCCTCTGCCTATCAATGCTCTTAAGGGTTCTGCCATTTACTGTATATTTCCTCTCTATATTAGACCTTCCAAAATGCATTATCTCACATTTGTCCAGATTAAACTCCATTTGCTATCTCTCCGCCCAAGTCTCTGTATCCTGCTGTATCCTCTGATGGTCCTCATCGCTATCCGCAAATCCACCAACCTTTGTGTCATCTGCAAACTTACTAATCAAACCAGTTACATTTTCCTCCAAATCATTTATATATATATATTACAAACAGCAAAGGTCCCAGCACTGATCCCTGAGAAATAGTGGGAACTTGTGTATGGAGTCAGTAGAGATAGGCGAGGTGATGAATGAATACTTTTCTTCAGTGTTCACCAAGGAGAGGGGCCATGTTTTTGAGGAAGAGAAGGTGTTACAGGCTAATAGGCTGGAGGAAATAGATATTCAGAGGAAGGATGACCTGGCAGTTTTGAATAAACTGAAGGTCGATAAGTCCCCTGGGCCTGATGAAATGTATCCTAGGATTCTTTGAAGGCAAGGGATGAGATTGCAGAGCCTTTGGCTTTGATCGTTGGGTCCTCGCTGTCCACGGGGATAGTGCCAGAGGACTGGAGAATGGCGAATGTTGTTCCTCTGTTTAAAAAAGGGAATGGAAATGACCCTGGTAATTATAGACCGGTTAGTCTTACTTCGGTGGTTGGTAACTTGATGGAAAAGGTCCTTAGGGATGGGATTTACAACCATTTAGAAAGATGCGGATTAATCCGGGATAGTCAGCACGGATTCGTGAAGGGCAAGTCGTGCCTCACAAATTTGATTGAATTTTTTGAGGAGGTAACTAAGTGTGTTGATGAAAGTAGGGCAGTTGATGTCATATACATGGATTTTAGTAAGGCGTTTGATAAGGTCCCCCATGGTCGGCTTATGATGAAAGTGAGGAGGTGTGGGATAGAGGGAAAGTTGGCCGATTGGATAGGTAACTGGCTGTCTGATCGAAGACAGAGGGTGGTGGTGGATGGAAAATTTTCGGATTGGAGGCAGGTTGCTAGCGGAGTGCCACAGGGATCAGTGCTTGGTCCTCTGCTCTTTGTGATTTTTATTAATGACTTAGAGGAGGGGGCTGAAGGGTGGATCAGTAAATTTGCTGATGACACCAAGATTGGTGGAGTAGTGGATGAGGTGGAGGGCTGTTGTAGGCTGCAAAGAGACATAGATAGGATGCAAAGCTGGGCTGAAAAATGGCAAATGGAACTTAACCCTGATAAATGTGAGGTGATTCATTTTGGTAGGACTAATTTAAATGTGGATTACAGGGTCAAAGGTAGGGTTCTGAAGACTGTGGAGGAACAGAGAGATCTTGGGGTCCATATCCACAGATCTCTAAAGGTTGCCACTCAAGTGGATAGAGCTGTGAAGAAGGCCTATAGTGTGTTAGCTTTTATTAACAGGGGGTTGGAGTTTAAGAGCCTTGGTGAGACCACATTTGGAATATTGTGTGCAGTTCTGGTCACCTCACTATAAGAAGGATGTGGAAGCACTGGAAAGAGTGCAGAGGAGATTTACCAGGATGCTGCCTGGTTTGGAGGGTAGGTCTTATGAGGAAAGGTTGAGGGAGCTAGGGCTGTTCTCTCTGGAGCGGAGGAGGCTGAGGGGAGACTTAATAGAGGTTTATAAAATGATGAAGGGGATAGATAGAGTGAACGTTCAAAGACTATTTCCTCGGGTGGATGGAGCTATTACAAGGGGGCATAACTATAGGGTTCGTGGTGGGAGATACAGGAAGGATATCAGAGGTAGGTTCTTTACGCAGAGAGTGGTTGGGGTGTGGAATGGACTGCCTGCAGTGATAGTGGAGTCAGACACTTTAGGAACATTTAAGCGGTTATTGGATAGGCACATGGAGCACACCAGGATGATAGGGAGTGGGATAGCTTGATCTTGGTTTCAGATAAAGCTCGGCACAACATCGTGGGCCGAAGGGCCTGTTCTGTGCTGTACTGTTCTATGTTCTATGTTCTATACCACTTGTCACAGTCCTCCATTCAGAAAAGCACCCTTCCACTGCTATCCTCTTGTCTTCGATGGCCAAACCAGTTCTGTATTCATCTTGCCAGCTCACCTCTGATCCCATGCAACTTCACCTTCTGCACCAGTCTGCCATGAGGAACCTTGTCTAAGGCCTTACTGAAGTCCATGTAGACAACATCCACTGCCCTACCCTCATCAATCATCTTCGTCACTTCCTTGAAAAACTCGATCAAGTTGGTGAGACACGACCTCCCCTTCACAAAACCATGTTGCCTATCACTAATACATCTACTTATTTCCAAGAGGGAGTAAATCCTGTCTCGAAGAATCCTCTCCAATAATTTTCCTACCACTGACATAAGGCTCACCGTCCTGTAATTACCTGGATTAGCCTTGCTACCCTTCTTAAACAAAGGAACAACATTGGCTATTCTCCAATCCTCTGGGACCTCCCCTGTAAGAAGTCTCACAGCACCAGGTTAAAGTCCAACAGGTTTATTTGGTAGCACAAGCCACTAGCTTTCGGAGCGCTGCCTCTTCATCAGGTGAGTGGGAGTTCTGTTCACAAACAGGTCATATAAAGACACAGTCAATTTTTTGTAATGGTGTTGTGAGACTTCTTACTGTGTTTACCCCAGTCCAACGCCGGCATCTCCACATCATGACCTCCCCTGTAGCCAGTGAGGATACAAAGATTTCTCTCAAGCCCTAGCAATTTCCTCCCTTGCCTTTCTCAGTATTTTGAGGTATTTTCCATCAGGCCCTGTCTACCTTAATGTTTCTCAAGAACCCCAATACGTCCTCCAATACCTCCTTATTCTTTTAATCTCTAGAGAATACAGGCCCAGTTTCCTCAAACTCCTCATAGAACAATCCCGCTTTTTAGGAATCAAAATAGTGAATCGTTGTTGCACTCTCTCTATGGAGATCAATACTGTACACAATCCTCCAGGAGACCTTTCCCCAAGGCTCTCTATACCATTGCAGCAAGACATCTTTACTCCTATAAACAAATCTTCTTGCAATAAAGGTTAACATACCATTTGTGATTCTAATTGTTTGCTGCATCTGCATGTAAGCTTTAGTGACTCAAGAACAAAGACACCCAGGTGCCTTTCAAACATCAACACTTCGCAATCTCTCACCATTTAATACTCTACCTTTCTGTTTTTTCTACCAAAGTGGAAACTTCACACTTATTCACATTATATTCCATTTGCCATGTTCTTGTCCATTTAGATTGTCTTAAATTCCCTTGAAGCCTCCTTATATCCTCCGCACAACTTCTATTCCCACCTATTTTAATGTCATCAGCAAATTGGAAACAGTATAAAGAAAGCAAAATATTGTGGATGTTGAAAATCTGAAACAAAAACAGAAAATGCTGGAAAAAAGTCAGCAGGCCAGTCTGGCAGCATCCCTGGAGAGAGAAATAGAATTAACATTTTGAGTCCATTTGACTGGAAATGTTATATTTGGTCCCCACATCCAAATCATTGATCTAGATTGTGAATGGCTGGGATCCAAGCAGTGATCCTTGTGGTACCCAGCTAAATATCAGCCTGCCTAGCTGAGAATGACCTGTATAGTCTTACTTTATTTGCTGTCCTTCAACCAGTTCTCAATCCACCTCAGTACATTTCCCCAAATCCCATGTGCTCTCCTTTTCTTTCGGATCTTATCTAAATTGGGACCTCCTGAAAGTCCAAACACACCCCATCCACTGGTTCCCCCTTACTTATTCAGTTAGTTTACATTCTCAACAAATTCCCACGGGTTTGTCAAACGTGTTTTCCCTTTCATTAATCCATGTTGACTCCTTCCACTCCGACCTTTATTTTCTAAATGTTCAGTTATAGTGTCTTTTACAATAGATTCTAGCATTTTCCCTGCTGCTGATGTTAGGCTAACAGGTCTGAAGTTCCCTGTTTTCTCTCTCCACCCACACCATCCCATTTGCTTAACCACTGGGCTTACACTGAGATTCTATTAGATTTGAGCATTTTCTGTTACTGATGTCAGGCTAACAGCCGAGAATTCCAATTTCCCCTCTTCCTGTGCCAGGGGAAAGTGATATGTATTATGTGCCGTATTATAGTGTCTATATATCAACACATGATTAGATTTCAGCCTGTTCTTCATTCCTGACAACATTTTATACCCACTTGAACCCTTGATTAGGTTCATCCTCTAGATGGTTATTTTTTCATGTTTATTCTGATCCCTAGGTTCATCATAGACCAAATTTACAAAAACTGCACAGGTTGTGTGAAGTGCAGCTGAACAGTGAAAGCGTTTAATTGTCTGCGGTGATGGACCAAGTCTCTGGCTGGGTGAATCTTCACCTGAGGTTTCTTGTGGTGACCAGTACTCCACCATCACTTGATCACGTCAGCACTTGGTTTCCTGTCCATCCAAATGTGAAAGGGATAAAGCCTCTCATAACCTCCCCTTGCGGCAGGGTCCGTGCTGCCTCTGCCTGATGGATTGAGTGGGAAGGAATGGTGTCATCCATTTGGATATTTTGCTGTCAAGCTGAGTGGCTTGGATGGCTGTTGGTGAAGAGCAATGACCATGGACAGTACCTATTGACACTGATATTCGACAGTACTTGGGAGCAGGACTCTCCCTCTGTGCCAGAAACTGCTTCTAGTAAACCTTACAAACCTGTGTGACAGTTGTCATCACAGCGATCCATTGTTTGTTTGATGTGCATTTCATGATTACTTCTTATTAATGAACTATTTATTCCAATAAATGTTAAAGAGTAGGCTGCATGCTGTGATGGTTCATTCTGATCAACTATTTCGCAGCAGTCTGGTGACATTGGGGGTAGTGCAATTTGCAAGGCTATCCCATTCGTTCTCTCACCTTGTCTGTCTTTTTAATTTTACGATGTGGAGATGCCGGCGTTGGACTGGGGTAAACACAGTAAGAAGTATCACAACACCAGGTTAAAGTCCAACGGGTTTGTTTGGTAGCAAAAGCCACTAGCTTTCGGAGCGCTGCCCCTTCGTCAGGTGAGTGGGCGTTCTGTTCACAAACAGGGCATATAAAGACACAAAATCAATTTACAAAATAATGGTTGGAATGCGAGTCTTTACAGGTAATCAAGTCTTAAAGGTACAGACAATGTGAGTGGAGAGAGCGTTAAGCACAGGGTAAAGAGATGTGTATTGTCTCCAGACAGGACAGTTAATGAGATTTTGCAAGCCCAGACAAGTTGTGGGGGTTACAGATAGTGTGACATGAATCCAAGATCCCGGTTGAGGCTGTCCTCACGTGTGCGGAACTTGGCTATCAGTCTCTGCTCAGCGACTCTGCGTTGTCGTGTGTCGTGAAGGCCGCCTTGGAGAACGTTTACCCGAAGATCAGAGGCCAAATGCCCGTGACTGCTGAAGTGTTCCCCAACAGGAAGAGAACGCTCTTGCCTGGTGATTGTCGATGATACTCTTGCAACTCGGCCAGCGTTGTCTACCTGATTCGCTGCAGGAAAGGGTGTCCCAAGGCATGGTACATTGGGGAGATCATGCAGACGCTACGACAACGGATGAATGAACACCGCTGAACAATCACCAGGCAAGAGTGTTTTCTTCCTGTTGGGGAACCCGGTGTTGTGAGACTTCTTACTGTTTTTAATTTTACACCATGCTTCCACTTTTGATCTTAGGCTCCTGTAGTGTTTTGATGCATATATAAAGACTGACAAATCCCCAGGGAATCTATCCAAGGCTGCTCAGGGAGACGAGAGATGAAATCGCTGGGCCTCTGACGCAAATCTTTGTCTCGTCACTGTATGCAGGTGAGGTCCCAGAGGATTGGAGGATAGCTAATGTGGTCCCGTTATTTAAGAAGGGTAGGAAGGATAACCCGGGTAATTATAGGCCGGTGAGCTTGACGTCCGTGGTGGGGAAGTTGTTGGAGAAGATTTTTAGAGATAGGATGTATGCGCATTTAGAAAGGAATAAACTCATTAACGATAGTCAGCATGGTTTTGTGAGAGGAAGGTCATGCGTCACTAACCTGGTGGAGTTTGTTGAAGAAGTGACCAGAATGGTTGACGAAGGAAGGGCCGTGGATGTCGTCTATATGGACTTTAGTAAAGCATTTGACAAAGTCCCTCATGGTAGGCTGGTGAAAAAGGTTGGATCTCATGGGATAAAGGGGGAGGTGGCTTGATGGGTGGAGAACTGGCTTGGTCACAGAAGACGGAGGGTGGTAGTGGAAGGGTCTTTTTCCGGCTGGAGGCCTGTGACTAGTGGTGTTCCGCAGGGCTCTGTATTGGGACCTCTGCTGTTTGTGATTTATATAAACGATCTGGAAGAAGGTGTAACTGGGGTGATCAGTAAGTTTGCGGACGACACAAAATTGGCAGGACTTGCAGATAGTGAGGAGCATTGTCAGAAGCTACAGAAGGATATAGATCGGCTGGAAATTTGGGCAAAGAAATGGCAGATGGAGTTCAATCCTGATAAATGCGAAGTGATGCATTTTCGTAGAAATAATGTAGGGAGGAGCTATACGATAAATGGCAGAACCATAGAGGGTGTAGATACGCAGAGGGACCTGGGGGTGCAAGTCCACAGATCCTTGAAGGTGACGTCACAGGTGGAGAAGGTGGTGAAGAAGGCATATGGCATGCTTGCCTTTATAGGACGGGGCATAGAGTATAAAAGTTGGGGTCTGATGTTGCAGATGTATAGAACGTTGATTCGGCCGCATTTGGAATACTGCGTCCAGTTCTGGTCGCCACACTACCAGAAGGACGTGGAGGCTTTGGAGAGAGTACAGAGGAGGTTTACCACGATGTTGCCTGGTATGGAGGGGCTTAGTTATGAGGAGAGATTTGGTAAACTGGGGTTGTTCTCACTGGAAAGACGGAGGATGAGGGGAGACTTAATAGAGGTGTATAAAATTATGAAAAGCATAGATAGGGTGAACAGTGGGAAGCTTTTCCCCAGGTCGGTGGTGACGTTCACGAGGGGTCATAGGTTCAAGGTGAAGGGGGGGGGAGGTTTAACACAGATATCAGAAGGACATATTTTACACAGAGGGTGGTGGGGGCCTGGAATGCGCTGCCAGGCAAGGTGGTGGAGGTGGACACACTGGGAACGTTTAAGACTTATCTAGATAGCCATATGAACGGAGTGGGAATGGAGGGATACAAAAGAATGGTCTAGTTTGGACCAGGGAGCGGCACGGGCTTGGAGGGCCGAAGGGCCTGTTCCTGTGCTGTATTGTTCTTTGTTCTTTGTGCAGCTCAAGGAACAGGACCTCAGCCTTCTGGGCTCAGCCGAGTTCAGCTATTTCAGATCTGCCCCCATTTTCTTTCATTTTTCCTTTTTAATGGAAACTGTTCACGATTCTGCCAGTTACACCTCCATTGGACCTTTTATTTATTTACATGTCCCATTATCATCCCTTTTGTCATTTAATCTCTCCTGCCTTCCACCGATCACAAACCTTCCCTTTTATCCTGCCATCCTCCTCACCCCATTCACTTGCTTAAGCTTTGTTATATTTCTAATTTTTCCAGTTCTGATGAAGAGTTAATACCATTTCTCTGTAGACTTTCTGCCAGACTTGCTGAGTGTTTCCTGCATTTTCTGCTTCTTTAGCACTCACCTTTGCTTGGTTTTGTACCCTTGCCTTTTCTTGGCACCAGCTGCTCTGATGGGTGAAGGCAGAAGCATTATTGAGAATTGACTGCTCAATTACTGCATGTGTGGGGTTGGTAGCACACATGAACACTGGAACCCATCAACTCCCAAATCCATCTTCATAATTTCTGCAATTCCATATTTGAATCTCCGACAGGTTTCTATCCCACTAAGGTTCAGAGAGCTTGGCGAAGATAGGGATCTAGATGAGTATACGGCTTGTAGGAAGGGACTAAAGAAGGAAATTAGGAGAGCCAGAAGGGGTCACGAGAAGGCCTTGGCAAATAGAATTAAGGAAAACCCTAAGGCGTTCTATAAATATGTGAAGGGTAAAAGGATGAGACGTGAAGGAATAGGGCCTATAAAAGGTGAAGGCGGGAAAATCTGTACGGAACCAGTAGAAATGTCAGAGGTGCTTAATGAGTATTTTGTCTCGGTTTTCACAGAGGAGAAGGACATGGGTAGATGTACTGTGGGCTTGCGGTGGACCGAGATTGAGTATGTGGACTTTAACAAAGAGGTTGTGCTGGAATCTTTGAATGGCATTAAGGGGTCGCGCTACTAATAAGAGATAATATCAAGGTAGTACTGAGGGATGACATAGGCTCTGAGGAACAAAACGTGGAATCATTATGGGTAGAGATGAGGAATAGTAGAGGGAGAAAGACACTAGTAGGTGTGGTATATAGGCCCCCAAATAATAATGTTGAGGTAGGGAGGGCTATAAACAAGCAGATAAGGGATGCGTGTAAAAACGGAACGGCAATAATTATGGGGGACATCAACATGTACATTGACTGGCAGACTCAAGTCGGTAAGGGTGGAATGGAGGAAGAGTTCTTAGAATGCTGTCGGGATAGTTTCCTTGAACAGCATGTTACGGAACCGACGAGGGAACAAGCTATTTTGGATCTGGTATTGTGTAACGAGGTAGGTAGAATTAAGGATCTTATTGTGAAGGACCCTCTTGGGTCTAGTGACCACAATATGGTCGAATTTCTGATTCAGATGGAAGAGGAGAAAGTTTGGTCCCAAACCAGTGTCCTCTGTTTGAACAGAGGGAAATATGATAGGATGAGGGATGAATTGGCTAAGGTAGACTGGGAGAGCAGGCTGGCAGGTAGGATAGCTGAGGAACAGTGGAGGATTTTTAAGGAGATCCTTCTCAGTTCTCAGCAAAAATATATTCCAGCAAAAAACAAGGATTGTAAGAAAAGGGAGAACCAGCTGTGGATAACGAAGGAAATAAAGGAGAGTATTAAAATAAAAACAGCTGCGTACAGAGTGGCCAAAAATAGTGGAGAAACAAGTGATTGGGAAACATTTAAGAAACAACAAAGAGAGACTAAGAAAGCGATAAAGAAAGGAAGGATAGACTATGAAGCTAGGCTAGCAATTAATATAAAAAATGATAGTAAAAGTTTTTATAAATATATAAAAAGGAATAGAGTGGCTAGAGTGAATGTTGGACCCTTGGAGGACGAGAGGGGGGAGTTAATAGTGGGAAATGAGAATATGGCTGAGTCTTTAAATAAGTTTTTTGTGTCGGTCTTCACGGTGGAGGACACAAATAGTTTGCCAAATATTAACGATAGAGGGTTGGCTGCAGGAGAAATACTTAATACAATTAATGTTACCAGAGAGGCAGTGCTGGGTAGACTAATGGGACTGAAGGTGGACAAGTCCCCGGGTCCGGATGGAATGCATCCCAGGGTATTGAAAGAAATGTCAGAGGTAATAGTGGATGCGTTAGTGATTATTTATCAAAACTCGTTGCATTCTGGGGTAGTGCCGGTTGATTGGAAAACGGCTAATGTTACGCCGCTGTTTAAAAAAGGAAGGAGACAAAAGGCGGGGAACTATAGGCCGGTCAGCTTAACGTCTGTAGTAGGGAAAATGCTGGAATCCATTATTAAAGAGGAGATAGCAGGGCATCTGGATAGAAATGGTTCGATCAATCAGACGCAGCATGGATTCATGAGGGGAAAGTCGTGCTTGACAAACATGTTGGATTTTTATGAAGATGTGACTAGGGCGGTTGATGGAGGAGAACCGGTGGATGCGGTGTTTTTGGATTTCCAAAAGGCGTTTGATAAGGTGCCCCATAAAAGGCTGCTGAAGAAGATTAGGGCACACGGAGTTGGGGGTAGTGTGTTAAAGTGGATTGGGGACTGGCTATCCGACAGGAAGCAAAGAGTCGGAATAAATGGGTGTTTTTCCGGTTGGAGGAAGGTAACTAGTGGCGTGCCGCAGGGATCGGTACTCGGGCCGCAACTGTTTACCATTTATATAGATGATCTAGAGGAGGGGACGGAGTGTAGGGTAACGAAGTTTGCAGACGACACAAAGATAAGTGGAAAAGTGAATCGTGTGGAGGATGGAGAAGATCTGCAGAGAGATTTGGACAGGCTGAGTGAGTGGGCGAGGATATGGCAAATGGAGTATAACGTTGATAAATGCGAGGTTATACACTTTGGAGGAAATAATAACAAATGGGATTACTATCTCAATGGAAACAAATTAAAACATGCTACCGTGCAAAGGGACCTGGGGGTCCTTGTGCATGAGACGCAAAAGCCCAGTCTGCAGGTACAACAGGTGATCAAGAAGGCAAATGGGATGTTGGCCTATATTGCGAGGGGGATAGAATATAAAAGCAGGGATGTCTTGATGCACCTGTACAGGGCATTGGTGAGGCCGCAGCTGGAATACTGTGTGCAGTATTGGTCCCCTTATATGAGGAGGGATATATTGGCATTGGAGGGAGTGCAGAGAAGGTTCACCAGGTTGATACCGGAGATGAGGGGTTTGGATTATGAGGAGAGGCTGAGGAGATTGGGTTTGTACTCGTTGGAGTTTAGAAGGATGAGGGGGGATCTTATGGAGACTTATAAGATAATGCGGGGGCTGGATAGGGTGGAGGCGGAGAGATTCTTTCCACTTAGTAAGGAAGTTAAAACTCGAGGACACAGCCTCAAAATAAAGGGGGGTCGGTTTAAGACAGAGTTGAGGAGGAACTTCTTCTCCCAGAGGGTGGTGAATCTCTGGAATTCTCTGCCCACTGAGGTGGTGGAGGCTACCTCGCTGAATATGTTTAAAGCGCGGATGGATGGATTCCTGATCGGTAAGGGAATTAAGGGTTATGGGGATCAGGCGGGTAAGTGGTACTGATCCACGTCAGATCAGCCATGATCTTATTGAATGGCGGGGCAGGCTCGAGGGGCTAGATGGCCTACTCCTGCTCCTATTTCTTATGTTCTTATAAGTCGCCAGGTCCGGATGGGATGTACCCCAGGTTACTGTGGGAGACGAGGGAAGAGATTGCAGAGCCTCCGGCGATGATCTTTGCATCGTCGATGGAGACGGGAGAGGTGCCGGAGGATTGCGGATGTGGTTCCTATTTTCAAGAAGGGGAATAGGGATAGCCCAGGAAATTACCGACCGGTGTGTCTAATCTCAGTGGTTGGTAAGCTGATGGAGAAGATCCTGAGGGAAAAGATTTATGAGCATTTAGAGAGGTTTAGTATGCTCAAGAATACTCAGCATAGCTTTGTCAGAGGCAGATCGTGCCTTACGAGCCTGGTGGAGTTCTTCGAAAATGTGACTAAACACATTGACGAAGGGAAAGCGGTAGATGTGGTTTATATGGATTTTAGCAAGGCGTACAATAAGGTCCCCCATGCAAGGCTTCTAGAAAAAGTGAGTGGGCATGGGATCCAAGGGGCTGCTGCCCTGTGGATCCAAAACTGGCTTGCCCAAAGGAGGCAGAGAGTGTGTATAGATGGGTCTTTTTCTAAATGGAGGTCGGTCACCAGTGGTGTGCCCCAGGGATCTGTTCTGGGACCCTTGCTGTTTGTCATTTTCATAAATGACCTGGATGAGGAAGTGGAGGGACAAGGTAGATGAACTTGGGGCGTGGATTGGTACTTGGGACTACGATGTTGTGGCCATTACGGAGGCGTGGGTAGAACAAGGACAGGAATGGTTGTTGGACGTTCCGGGCTATAGATGTTTCACTAAGTGTAGGGAAGCTGGTAAAAGAGGTGGAGGAGTGGCATTGTTAATCAAGGATAGTTTAACGGCTGCGGAAAGGCACTTCGTGGGGGATCTGCACACTGAGGTAATATGGGCTGAAGTTAGAAATAGGAAAGGAGCGGTCACGTTGCTAGGAGTTTACTATAGGCCCCCAAATAGTAATAGAGATGTGGAGGAAGAAATTGCTAAGCAGATTATGGATATGTGTGGGGGTCACAGGGTAGTTGTCATGGGGGACTTTAACTTTCCAAATATTGATTGGAACCTTTGTAGGTCAAATAGTTTGGATGGGGCAGTTTTTGTGCAGAGTGTGCGGGAGGGTTTCCTGACACAATATGTGGATGGGCCGACTAGAGGTGAGGCCAAATTGGATTTGGTACTGGGAAATGAACCGGGCCAAGTGTTAGATTTGGTTGTGGGAGAGCAATTTGGAGATAGTGACCACAATTCGGTGTCTTTTGTTATTGCAATGGACAGGGATAGGGCCGTACGGCAGGGCAAGGTTTACAATTGGGGGAGGGGTAATTATGATGCGATTAGGCAAGAATTAGGGGGCATAAGTTGGGAACAGAAACTGTCAGAGAAAGGAACTAATGAAAAGTGGAACTTTTTCAAGGAACAAATACTGGATGTCCTTGATAGGTATGTTCCTGTCAGGCAGGGAGGAAATGGCCGAGTGAGGGAACCATGGTTCACAAAAGAGGTGGAATGTCTTGTGAAAAGGAAGAGGGAAGCTTATGTAGGGATGAGGAAACAAGGTTCAGATGGCTCGATTGAGGGTTACAAGTTAGCAAGGAATGAGCTGAAAAAGGGGCTTAGGAGAGCTAGGAGGGGACATGAGAAGTCCTTGGCGGGTCGGATCAAGGAAAACCCCAAGGCTTTTTACTCTTATGTGAGGAATAAAAGAATGACCAGGGTGAGGTTAGGGCCGGTCAAGGACAGTAGTGGGAACTTGTGTATGGAGTCAGTAGAGATAGGCGAGGTGATGAATGAATACTTTTCTTCAGTGTTCACCAAGGAGAGGGGCCATGTTTTTGAGGAAGAGAAGGTGTTACAGGCTAATAGGCTGGAGGAAATAGATATTCGGAGGGAGGATGTCTTGGCAGTTTTGAATAAACTGAAGGTCGATAAGTCCCCTGGGCCTGATGAAATGTATCCTAGGATTCTGTGGGAGGCAAGGGATGAGATTGCAGAGCCTTTGGCGTTGATCTTTGGGTCCTCGCTGTCCACGGGGATGGTGCCAGAGGACTGGAGAATGGCGAATGTTGTTCCTCTGTTTAAGAAAGGGAATAGAAATGACCCTGGTAATTATAGACCGGTTAGTCTTACTTCGGTGGTTGGTAAATTGATGGAAAGGGTCCTTAGGGATGGGATTTACGACCATTTAGAAAGATGCGGATTAATCCGAGATAGTCAGCACGGATTCGTGAAGGGCAAGTCGTGCCTCACAAATTTGATAGAATTTTTTGAGGAGGTAACTAAGTGTGTTGATGAAGGTAGGGCAGTTGATGTCATATACATGGATTTTAGTAAGGCGTTTGATAAGGTCCCCCATGGTCGGCTTATGATGAAAGTGAGGAGGTGTGGGATAGAGGGAAAGTTGGCCGATTGGATAGGTAACTGGCTGTCTGACCGAAGACAGAGGGTGGTGGTCGATGGAAAATTTTCGTATTGGAGGCAGGTTGCTAGCGGTGTGCCGCAGGGATCAGTGCTTGGTCCTCTGCTCTTTGTGATTTTTATTAATGACTTAGAGGAGGGGGCTGAAGGGTGGATCAGTAAATTTGCTGATGACACCAAGATTGGTGGAGTAGTGGATGAGGTGGAGGGCTGTTGTAGGCTGCAAAGAGACATAGATAGGATGCAAAGCTGGGCTGAAAAATGGCAAATGGAGTTTAACCCTGATAAATGTGAGGTGATTCATTTTGGTAGGACAAATTTAAATGTGGATTACAGGGTCAAAGGTAGGGTTCTGAAGACTGTGGAGGAACAGAGAGATCTTGGGGTCCATATCCACAGATCTCTAAAGGTTGCCAGTCAAGTGGATAGAGCTGTGAAGAAGGCCTATAGTGTGTTAGCTTTTATTAACAGGGGGTTGGAGTTTAAGAGCCGTGGGGTTATGCTGCAACTGTACAGGACCTTGGTGAGACCACATTTGGAATATTGTGTGCAGTTCTGGTCACCTCACTATAAGAAGGATGTGGAAGCGCTGAAAAGAGTGCAGAGGAGATTTACCAGGATGCTGCCTGGTTTGGAGGGTAGGTCATATGAGGAAAGGTTGAGGGAGCTAGGGCTGTTCTCTCTGGAGCGGAGGAGGCTGAGGGGAGACTTAATAGAGGTGTATAAAATGATGAAGGGGATAGATAGAGTGAACGTTCAAAGACTATTTCCTCGGGTGGATGGAGCTATTACAAGGGGGCATAACTATAGGGTTCGTGGTGGGAGATACAGGACGGATATCAGAGGTAGGTTCTTTACGCAGAGAGTGGTTGGGGTGTGGAATGGACTGCCTGCAGTGATAGTGGAGTCAGACACTTTAGGAAGCGGTTTATTTAAGCGGTTATTGGATAGGCACATGGAGCACACCAGGATGATAGGGAGTGGGATAGCTTGATCTTGGTTTCAGATAAAGCTCGGCACAACATCGTGGGCCGAAGGGCCTGTTCTGTGCTGTACTGTTCTATGGAGGGATGGGTTGGTATGTTTGCCGACGACACGAAGGTTGGTGGGGTTGTGGATAGTCTGGAGGGATGTCAGAAGTTACAGAGGGACATAGATAGGATGCAAGACTGGGCGGAGAAGTTTGCAGATGGACTTCAACCCAGATAAATGCGTAGTGGTCTATTTTGGCAGGTCAAATGGGATGAAGGAGTAGAATATAAAGGGAAAGACTCTTAGTATTGTAGAGGATCAGAAGGACCTTGGGGTCCGGGTCCATAGGACTCTAAAATCGGCCCCACAGGTGGATGAGATGGTTAAGAAGGCGTATGGTGTGCTGGCCTTTATCAATCGAGGGATTGAGTTTAGGAGTCCGGGGATAATGATGCAGCTATATAAGACCCTCGTCAGACCCCACTTGGAGTACTGTGCTCAGTTCTGGTCGCTCATTACAGGAATGATGTGGAAAAGATTGAAAGAGTGCAGAGGAGATTTACAAGGATGTTGCCTTATGAGGATAGGCTGAGGGAACTCGGTCTTTTCTCCTTGGAGAGACGTAGGATGAGAGGAGACCTAATAGAGGTATAGAAGATGTTGAGAGGCATAGATCGGGTGGACTCTCAAGAGGCTTTTTCCCAGGGTGGAAATGGCTGCTACGAGAGGACACAGGTTTAAGGTGCTGCGGTGTAGGTACAGGGGAAATGTTAGGGAGAAGTTTTTCACACAGGGTGGTGGGCGAGTGGAATCGGCTGCCGTCAGTGGTGGTGGAGGCAAACTCAATAGGGTCTTTTAAGAGACTCCTGGATGAGTACATGGGACTTAATAGGATGGAGGGTTATCGGTAGGCCTAAAAGATAGGGATATGTTCGGCACAACTTGTGGGGCCGAAGGGCCTGTTTTGTGCTGTAGTTTTTCTGTTTCTTCTACAGTATCAAAACGGCCCTTCTCAAAATCACAAAACAGGAACGTGACAAAGGGAAATCTCCTCATTATTCTTGGCATATATTTGGAACTTTGACATGGTTGATTATATCATCCGTGGCACAGTGATTAGCACAACTGCCTCACAGCACCAGGGACCCAGGTTCGATTCCCAGCTTGGGTCACTGTCTGTGCAAGTCTGCACATTTTCCCCGTGTTTGTGTGGGTTTCCTCCGGGTGTTCCATTTTCCTCCCACAGTCCAAAGATGTGTGGGTTAGGTTGATTGGCCATACTAAATTGCCACTTAGTGTTAGGGGGATTAGCAGGGTAAATATGTGGGGCTATGGGGATAAACCCTGGGTGGGATCATTGTCGGTGCAGGCTTGATGGGCCGAATGATCTCCTTCTGCACTGTAGGAATTCTATAATAGCTGCTCACCACCATTTTCCAACTGAGTGGGACTGCAGTTTCCTGGTGATCAGAGAGCTAGAGCAGAGTCCTGAACTTGAACATTCTGTGAGGGTTTCTAGAATGTTGTGTAACAAAGATTGAGATGATCATTATTCCTTCTGACAACACAGTACACATCTCTAAATTCCATTTGTTTTCATTGTTGCTAGTAACCTCTTTCACAATTTCAAAACCAGAACAAAATGTCTACTATTAGATTCTGCATAATGAATTTTCCTGAATAATGATTGAAGTGGAAACAATGAGTTGTTGTCAGTGAATTTTATTGTTATATATGATGATCGTCGGGATTGTAGAGTTCACTCATCAGCCGGTATATATAGGAGGGAGCGTTTCCCCCTATATTAGAGATGAAGAGGGTGATGAGCTCTGGAGGAACATAATCGAACACAGGGCAGTAAGCACTCACTTTGCACAGAATCTCACCTGCAAGAATGAAACAACAGTAGTGATTAGATTAGAAGAAACAGATACACACTTGAGGGGGATAGGGATGGGGGAAGAGAGAGAGAGAGAGTCTAAAACGGGGTGGGCAGGGAGAGAGAGAGATAAGATCACGGAATGGTTACAGCAAGGCCATTCAGCCTGTCATGATCAGGCCAGTTCTCTAAAAGAGCAACTCGCCAGTCCCACTCATCCACCTTTTCACCATAGCCCTGCAACATAATTATTCAATTCTCCTTTGAAGGTTTTGAACAAATCTTCCTCCACCAGACTCTGGCCAGATCCTTAACCATTCACTATGTAAAAATGTTTTCCCTCATGTCACCATTACTACTTTTGCCAATTACTTTCAGTGTCTCCTGGGATCACAGAGAAGGTTCAATGTTCAGTATCATTCAAGACTCCTTGGATACTGAGGTAGCAGTCCATGCCCACATGGCAAATCTAACATTCAGGCTTAAGTTGGTGAGTAGCAAATAACATTCATGCCACACAAGTGCCAGGACATGACCATTTCCATCAACAGAGAATCGGATCACCTCTTCATGATGTTTAATGGCATTACCATCACTGAATCCCTCACCATTAACATCCCGGGAGGTTACCATTGGTTCAGTTATGGTCAGTCACATAAACACAGAGGTTGGGAATTCTGCAGTGAGTAACTCAAACGGCTGCCAACTGTGATTAAATTATTCCAAGAGAATTTATCACATGACATGGCCCCACGCACCAACCATTTATCAGACAACACCTTGTCATGCACTACCTTCCTACACCAATTGGAAAGTAAAAAGACTTATCCAATTGGAAGATGCTTAATTGTCAGCCAAGTTACCTTCCTCACCCCCCATTTTTATATCTGATAAAGAGAAATAAAGAACAAAGAACAATACAGCACAGGAACAGGCCCTTCGGCCCTCCAAGCCCGCGCCGCTCCCTGGTCCAAACTAGACCATTCTTCTGTATCCCTCCATTCCCACTCCGTTCATGTGGCTATCTAGATAAGTCCTAAACGTTCCCAGTGTGTCCGCCTCCACCACCTTGCCCAGCAGCGCATTCCAGGCCCCCACCACCCTCTGTGTAAAATACGTCCTTCTGATATCCGTGTTAAACCTCCCCCCCTCACCTTGAACCTATGACCCCTCGTGAATGTCACCACCGACCTGGGAAAAAGCTTCCGAACGTTCACCCTATCTATGCCTTTCATAATTTTATACACCTCTATTAAGTCTCCCCTCATCCTCCGTCTTTCCAGTGAGAACAACCCCAGTTTACCCAATCTCTCCTCATAACTAAGCCCTTCCATACCAGGCAACATCCTGGTAAACCTCCTCTCCAAAGCCTCCACGTCCTTCTGGTAGTGTGGCGACCAGAACTGGACGCAGTTCAAAGAAAATTACAAATGTTCAAAGAAAATGACAAACAAAAAACAATCTTGTTCAATGCTCCAATAATGTTTCTCCAGGGTTGCACAAAGCTGTCCTGAAAATTCCTAGAGACTCCAAGCTATCCTCGAGGGTCAGAAATCCATGTAACTTACTTCCCGATTCCCCAAAGTCTGTCCATCATTTACAAGGATTAAGACAAAAATGCGATGGACTACTTTCCATTTGCCTGGATGAGTGCAGCTCCAATAACACTCGCTGAACACCATCCAGGACAAAGCAGCCCACTTGACCAGCACCCAACCATCATCATAAAATTCACTCCCTCCACCATAGCCTCACAATTCAGCAATCTGTACCATTTACAAGAGCACTGCATCAACTTGCCAAGGCTTCTTTGAACTACCTTCTAAATCCATGACCTCTACTACCTAGAAAGAGGAAGGTAGTAAATGCCTGGAACACCACTACCTGCAAGTTCCCCTCAAGTCATACACCAGTTGACTTGGAACAATATCGCTGTTCCTTCACTGTCACTGGATCAAAATCCCAGAACTCACTCCCTAACTCACATGACCTGCTATGGGTTGAAGCTGCTCATCACCGCCATCACAAAGGCAATTAGGGATGAGCAAATGTTGTATCTTGACACACATCCTTTGAAAAAATAAAAAATAGATTGAGAACCCTTTCTTGGTTGTGTGTAGTTCATGTCTATTTTATAACATCGATGTTTAAACTTATTATTTCCAAGACCCAGCCTCCTGGTACCCCCGTGACAATATTTCAATACCAAATCCATACACTATGGTGAAAGCCAATGGCTCCAATTATCCACATCAATACTGGTGGATGGCACAAGGGAAATGGAGACATAAACAGGGTCCAGAACTCATCTACACAAACCCTTTAGCAATAAAGACAGACCCCATCTGCCCTTTCCTCCTCTGCATCTTTCAACAATAGCAAGTGGTTTTTACACAAAGGATGAGAGTATCCAGACTCAGTCACATCCAATAGACGAGAACATGGCCATGAATATAAACTCCAAGATGGAGATATGAAGAAGATTGTGATAAAGCTTGCAGCTATTTTATTGTCAGATTGAAGACACTGTCGATGAAGGAAAATATGGAAGTTGCTGGAAATCTGAAATGAAAACAGGAAATGCTGGAAACATGCAGCAAGTCTCAGTGAGGTTTGAACCATTGGCCAGAATAAGAACATAAGAACTGGGAGCCGGAGTAGGCCATCTGGCCCCTCGAGCCTGCTCCGCCATTCAATAAGATCATGGCTGATCTTTTCGTGGACTCAGCTCCACTTACCCACCCGCTCACCATAACCCTCAATTCCTTTACTGTTCAAAAATTTATCTATCCTTGCCTTAAAAACATTCAACGAGGTAGCCTCAACTGCTTCACTGGGCAGGGAATTCCACAGATTCACAACCCTTTGTGTGAAGAAGTTCCTCCTCAACTCAGTCCTAAATCTGCTTCCCCTTATTTTGAGGCTATGCCCCCGAGTTCTAGTTTCACCCGCCAATGGAAACCCTGCTTCTATCTTATCTATTCCCTTCATAATCTTAAATGTTTCTATAAGATCTGTCCTCAATCTTCTGAATTCCAATGAGTGTAGCCCCAGTCTACTCAGTCTCTCCTCATAAGCCAACCCTCTCAACTCCGGAATCAACCTAGTGAATCTCCTCTGCACCCCCTCCAGTGCCAGTATATCCTTTCTCAAGTAAGGATGCTTCTTGGCTTCTCAACCAAGTCAACACAGTAACACTTGGTGAAATCAGAAACCCAGGACATTGTTGTATCACCAATTGTGGGGAAGTGATCATGTAGTGATATTGTCATTGGACTAGTAATCCAAAGACCCAGGGTAATACTCTGGGACCTGGGTACCCACCAAAGCAGATAGTGAAATTTGAATTCAATAAAAATCCGGAATTAAGTCTAATGATGACCATGAAACCATTGTCGATTGCTGTAAAAACCCATCTGGTTCACTGATATCCTTTAGGAAAGGAAGTCTGCCGTCCTTACCCGGTTTGGCCTACATGTGACTCTTGATCTACAACAATGTGGTTGACTCTTAACTGTCCTCTGAAATAACCCAGCAAGCCACTCAGCTCAAGGACAACAAATGCTGACCCAACAACACCCACACTGTGCCAGCATGTGGTTTCTGAAGTGCCTGCTTCACAATTATGTGAGCAGAGGGAGTGTTGTCGGAGATCTGCATTTCTGACCATGTGGGACTGCAGCACAGTGGAACTGACCCTGGCATCGCCAGCACACCAGTGTTAATGGATTCACAGCATCTTCATAAGTGATCAGATATTCTCTACACTGAGGAGAGCACACAGACTATTGCCTGAGCTAAACTCGGAGCAGAGACACCTACCTTCCGTGAAAGGGAGCACCTCCTGAGGCGAAACAAACTTGTGAAAAGTGTTCTCCTCATTGGGAAACTGCAAATCAACAAACAGATTAACAAAAACACATCAAGCAGCAAATGAAGCCAGATAGATCCTTGTCCATACCATGTCACAGCAGGAGCACAGAATTAGGAGATCGGACAACTGGTTACATTACATCAACAACTAAAGAGCCCAATAGATTGGAGTAGACAACAGTTTCCAGTTGTGATGTGGAGAAGGACTCACTTGGACTGGGGCAAGAAAGCTTGTTACAAAACAGGGTGCTCAATCTTTTATCACTTGAGGATGCAGTGTAGAGGGAGCTTTATTCTGTATCTAACCCTGTGATGTACCTGTCCTGGGAGTGTTTGATGGGGACAGTGTAGAGGGAGCTTTACTCTGTATCTAACCCCGTGCTGTACCTGTCCTGGGAGTGTTTGATGGGGACAGTGCAGCAGGAGCTTTACTCTGTATCTAATCCTGTGCTGTACCTGTCCTGGGAGTGTTTGATGGGGATGGTGCAGAGGGAGCTTTACTCTGTATCTAACCCCGTGCTGTACCTGTCCTGGGAGTGTTTGATGGGGACAGTGTAGAGGGAGCTTTACTCTGTATCTAACCCCGTGCTGTACCTGTCCTGGGAGTGTTTGATGGGGACAATGTACAAAGAACGAAGAAAATTAGAGCACAGGAACAGGCCCTTTGGCCCTCCAAGCCTGCATGGACTTAACTAAAACCCCTAGAGGGAGGTTTACTCTGTAACTCATCCTGTGCTGTCCCTGTCCTGGGACTGTTTGATGGGAGTCATGATGTGGAGATGCCGGCGTTGGACTGGGGTAAGCACAGTAAGAAGTCTAACAACACCAGGTTAAAGTCCAACAGGTTTATTTGGTAGCAAAAGCCACTAGCTCTTGTGCCCTGTTTGTGATCAGAACTCCCACCTACCTGACGAAGGAACAGCCTGTTCCGAAAGTGAGTGGCTTTTGCTACCAAATAAACCTGTTGGACTTTAACCTGGTGTTGTTAGATTTCTTACTGTGTTTGATGGGGACAGTGTAGAGGGAGCTTTACTCTGTATCTGTACCTGTCCGGGGTGTTTACAACAGTGATTATACTTTGTGCACTTCATTAGCTGTAAAGTGCTTTAGGATGTCCTGAGAATGTGAAAAGTGCTGTTGAAATGCAAGTTCTTTTGGTAATTAGAGCTGAGATTTGCTGCATTGAAGCTGTGTACCTACCTCTGGACACAGCTTAAACATGGCAGCACAGACGATAACGGGTGTGGAGTGGTGCCTTGCTGCGAGAGCGAGAGTATGAGCTCCATTCACGGCTCGGAGACCCCCGTTAGCCAAGATGGTCTTAGTACCAATGATCACCTGTGGAAACAAGTATCAGTACAAGAGTGTACCCCATACAGGCGCATACACACACACACCTTACAATTCCCCCCTATCCCCCACAGTCACCTGCTGCCTGTCCTGCAGACCTGCATCCATCCGCTCACCATGCACATACCCTGTCTCCTCCAACATACCCACAGCTTCACAGGGAAACTGACCGCAGCCCTCACAACGCACTGGTACTCCCGCAGGTGCCGCGCCCCCCCCCCCCCCCCGCCCCGGTAACTATTACCTTATTAACACGGGACATCACGGCGAATATGGCAGCATCAGTAATGACAGTTGTTTCAATTCCAGCTGCAGACAAAGCGACAGACATCTCGTGTCCCTGGAACCCAGAAACCAGAGTCAGACTGGGGTCAGTGTGATGGGGGGCGGGGGGTAAAGCCTGGAAGGGGGAACTGGGAGAGAGAGAGCAGGTGGTGAGGAGCAGCAGCACCCTTCCCCTCCCCTCGGTTCTCAGTCCCCCTGCCCCCGGGTGCAATGATTTTGGGGTCTGCTCAGTTCTCACTCACCTGGCAGTACGGAGCACATTCAGCGACGATTACATGGAAGCTGCGTTTTCGAGCTGCATCTTTGAGAAAAGCTTCAACAGTTGGGGAACGGCTCAGTGTCATGATCACTTCATTGGAGTGGATGTGTTCCAGCGCTTGCATTGCAATGTTATCCATCGTCCCCTCTGTCAAACAAGCAAGCAGTTAATACAGACCCCTGACTCTGGATGGATACCACTCTCCGCTGCTCACGGTTCCTCTGCAACCCTGCATACCCCCACTAGATGGCTCTCTCTCTGCCAAACCATGCAAAAATAAAAGCTGTTCCAGCTCTAACCCCAGATTGCGACACCCCCAAAACACCTACCAAGTTCCATCAGGAGTTCGTTAATTGCTTCAATGATGTTGGTTCTGAGTGGTGGGAAATTCACACTGAAATCTTCGCTCTGACTGCCCGAAGTCAGCAGTTTATGGAGTGAATCCTGGTCTGTCTCCTCACTGCAGCCTCGCAGCCTGCAAAACACTCGCATTGATTAACTCAACTGGACTCGCCACAAACACAGTGGCTACAAGAGCAGGTCAGAGGCTGGGAATACTGCGGCGAGTAACTCACCTCCTGACTCCCCAAAGCTTGTCCACCATCAACAAGGCACAAGTCAGGAGTGTGATGGAATACTCCTCACTTGCCTGGATGGGTGCGGCTCCAACAGCACTCAAGAAGCTCGACACCATCCAGGACAAAGCAGCCCCGCTTGATTGGCACCACATTTACAAACATTCAATCCCTCCACCTCCGACGCTCAGTAGCAGCAGTGTGTACCATCTACAAGATGCACTGCAGCAATTCACGAAAGATCCTTCGACAGCACCTTCCAAACCCACGATCACTTCCACCTGGAAAGACGAGGTCCGCAGATACCATCTGCAAGCTCCCCTCCAAGGCACTCCCATCCAGACTTGGAAATATATCACTGCCCCTTCATTGTTCCTGGGTCAAAATCCTGGAACTCCCTCTCTAACAGCACTGTGGGTGTACCTACAGCACATGGACTGCAGCAGTTCAAGAAAACAGCTCACCACCACCTTCTCAAAGGCAGTTAGGGATGGGCAATAAATGCAGTCTAGCCAGTGATGCCCAGATCCTATGAATAAATAAAAGAAACAGAGTCCCACGTGGTGACCTATTCCTGCAGTTCAGCCTTGTTAATGCTATTTACATTCCAAATGCATTTCGAATGGCCTCACATTTACCACCCCTCCCCCGCATCTGATCTCTCCGAGTTGTGAACTATTCTTTAGCACTATTTTTCCCTCCCTGTTTCTTCTCCCCAATATTTCACTCACAAGCCCAGCCCCGCTCTCTCAGAATCTGGCACTGCTCTCACCGGCCATATTCCTCTCGAATAATCTTCATCACTCGTCGGATAATGTTCCCCACACTGGTCTCTGTGGGCTGGGCACTCATCACTCTCCGGCCTTCTGTCCGGATCAGATCCAACAGCTCCCCTGCAGGAGTGAGAAACGGCACATTAGCAGGAGGAATAGGAACCACCAACAGGTAAATACAGGGGTCCCTGGGGAGGGGAAATAAGTCATAGAGTGCAGAAAAGGCCCTTCGGCCCATCGAGACTGCACTGACACATTAGAAACACGAACTCCCACCTAATCCCGTCGGCCAGCACTTGGCCCATAGCCTTGAATGCTACGACATGCCAAGTGTCCATCCAGGTACTTTTTAAAAGATGCGAGGCAACCCGCCTCCACCACCCTCCCAGGCAGCACATTCCAGACTGTCTCCACCCTCTGGGTAAAAATGTTTTTCCTTACATCACCCCTAAACCTCCGGCTCCTCCCTTTTAACTTGTGTCCCCTCATAACTGACCCTTCAACTAAGATGAACAGCTGCTCCTCATCCACTCTGTCCATGTCTCTCATAATCTTGAACACCTCAATCAGGTCGCCTCTCAGTCTTCTCTGCTCCAACCAAAACAACCCAAACCTATGCAACATCACTCCATAACTTAAATGTTCCATCCCAGGCAGCATCCTGGTGAATCTCCTCTGCATCCCCTCCAGTGCAATCACATCCTTCCTATAATGTGGCAACCAAAACTATACACAGTGCTCCAGCTGTGGCCTCACCAAAGTTCTAGACAACTGCAACACGACTTCCCTGCTTTTGTAATCTATACCCCGATTGATAAAGGCATGTGTCCCATATGCCTTCTTCACCGCCCTATTAACATGCCCTTCCGCTTTAAGAGATCTGTGGACAAACACACCAAGGTCCCCTTCTTCCACAGAACTTCCTAGTGTCCTACCATTGATTGAATACTTCAAATTACTCCTTCCAAAGTGTATCACCTCACACTTTTCATGGTTAAATTCCACCTGCCACTTATCTGCCCATTCTGTCTACAGCTTTTTGTAGCCCAGGACACTCAACCTCTCTGTTAACCACCCAGCCAATCTTTGTGTCATCTGCAAACTTACTAATTCTACCCCCCACGTAGTCATCAATGTCATTTACATGAAAGATGAACACTAGGGGGCCCAGCACGGATCCCTGGGGTTCGCCACTGGACATCCCCTCCTACTTGATTTTCATGTTTGCTGATGACACCACCGTAGTGGGTTGGAGCTTAAACAATGATGAGACAGAGTACAGGAATGAGAGAGAATCTGGTGAACTGGTGCGGCAACAATAATCTCTCCCTCAATGTCAACAATGTCAGAGGCTTTTTCCCAGGGTGGAAATGGCTGCTACGAGAGGACCCAGGTTTAAGGTGCTGGGGGGTAGGTACAGGGGAGATGTTAGGGGGAAGTTTTTCCACACAGAGGGTGGTGGGCGAGTGGAATCGGCTGCCGTCAGTGGTGGTGGAGGCAAACTCAATAGGGTCTTTTAAGAGACTCCTGGATGAGTACATGGGACTTAATAGGATGGAGGGTTATAGGTAGGCCTAAAAGATAGGGATATGTTCGGCACAACTTGTGGGGCCGAAGGGCCTGTTTTGTGCTGTAGTTTTTCTATGTTTCTAAATGAAGGCACTTGTCATCGACTTCAGGAAGCATAAAGGAAAACATGCCCCTGTCTACATCAACAGGACAAAGTAGAAATGGTCAAGAGCTTCAAGTTTCAATGTGTCCAGATCACCAACAACCTGTCCTGGTACCCCCATGCCGACACTAGAGTTAAGAAAGCTCACCAACGCCTCTACTTTCTCAGAAGACTAAGGAAACTTGACATGTCAGCTATGACTCTCACCAACTTTTACAGATACACCATAGAAAGCATTCTTTCTGGTTGTATCACAGCTTGGTATGGCTCCTGCTCTGCCCAAGACCGCAAGGAACTACAAAAGTTCATGAATGTAGCCCAATCCATCACGCAAACCAGCCTCCCATCCACTGACTCTGTCTACACTTCCCACTGCCTCGGGAAAGCAGCCAGCATAATTAAGGACCCCACGCACCCCCGGACATTCTCTCTTCCACCTTCTTCCATCAGGAAAAAGATACAAAGTCTGAGGTCACGGACCAACCGACTCAAGAACAGCTTCTTCCCTGCTGCTGTCAGACTTTTGAATGGACCTACCTTGCATTAAGTTGATCTTTCTCTACACCCTAGCTATGACTGTAACATTACATTCTGCACTCTCTCCTTTCCTTCTCTATGAACAGTATGCTTTGTCTGTATCGCGCGCAAGAAACAATACTTTTCACTGTATATTAACATGTGACAATAATAAATCAGATTGGTTTCCACTCACTGAAGCTGCCTCCTGTAACTGAGGTTAAATCGCCGCCCCGCGCCACAAATACCTGCGTTATTCCATCGGCTGTGGGCCACGATCTGCCGGAGAAGCCCCGCCGTTCCGGTCGCCACCTCCCCGGAGCGGCGCAACTCCCCCCTGGCCAACTGGCCCAGAAAAGCGGCCACTCGCTCAGACACATCAGGCTGGACGGTCGGCATGGCGGCGGAACCAAAATACAGCCCGGGGGACCGGAAACAGTGGCGGCTCGCGGGCCCGGAAGCGGAAACAGCCCCTCACAACTCAGAGGCACATTGCGGTCGCCATGTTGGTGAGGGAAGTAACCTTTGCAATGGAGAGTCACGCACCCTATTCTTCCTCACCTCACCCCCAATTAACCCCCTCATCCCCTCAAATTAAACCCAAGCGTTCCACCCCCAGATTAACCCCCTCACCCCCAAACCCAAATTAACCCCCTCACCCCCAAACCCAAATTAATCCCCTCACCCCCAAACCCAAATTAATCCCCTCACCCCCAAACCCAAATTAATCCCCTCACCCCCAAACCCAAATTAACCCCCTCACCCCCAAACCCAAATTAATCCCCTCACCCCCAAACCCAAATTAACCCCTCACCCCCAAACCCCAATTAACCCCCCACCCCCAAACCCCAATTAACCCCCTCACCCCCAAACCCCAATTAACCCCCTCACCACCAAACCCAAATTAACCCCCTCACCCCCAAACCCAAATTAACCCCCTCACCCCCAAACCCAAATTAACCCCCTCACCCCCAAACCCCAATTAACCCCCTCACCCCCAAAACCAATTAACCCCCTCACCCCCAAACCCCAATTAACCCCCTCACCCCCAAACCCCAATTAACCCCCTCACCCCCAAACCCCAATTAACCCCCCTCACCACCAAACCCAAATTAACCCCCTCACCCCCAAACCCAAATTAACCCCCTCACCCCCAAACCCAAATTAACCCCCTCACCCCAAACCCAAGTTAATCCCCTCACCCCCAAACCCAAATTAACCCCCTCACCCCCAAACCCAAATTAACCCCCTCACCCCCAAACCCAAATTAACCCCCTCACCCCCAGCCCAAATTAACCCCCTCACCCAAACCCAAATTAACCCCCTCACACCCACCCTCCAAATTAACGCTCCATTCCTCTCCCCCCTCCCCCCATCCTCCCCCCACCCCCCCATCCTCCCCCCCACCCCCCCATCCTCCCCCCTCCCCCCCATCCTCCCCCCTCCCCCCCATCCTCCCCCCTCCCCCCCATCCTCCCCCCTCCCCCCATCCTCCCCCCATCCTCCCCCTCCCCCCCATCCTCCCCCCTCCCCCCATCCTCCCCCCTCCCCCCCCATCCTCCCCCCTCCCCCCCCATCCTCCCCCCTCCCCCCCATCCTCCCCCCTCCCCCCCATCCTCCCCCCTCCCCCCCATCCCTCCCCCCTCCCACCCCATCCTCCCCCCTCCCACCCCATCCTCCCCTCTCCCCCATCCTCCCCCCTCCCGCCCCCATCCTCCCCCCTCCCGCCCCCATCCTCCCCCCTCCCGCCCCCATCCTCCCCCCTCCCGCCCCCATCCTCCCCCCCATCCTCCCCCCATCCTCTCTCCCCCTCCCCCATCCGCCCCACAACTCCCCATCCTCCCCCCCACCCCCCATCCGCCCCCCCACCCCCCATCCTCCCCCCCTCCATCTCCTCTACCCCTCCCCTCCCCCATCCCCCTCCGCCCCCATCCTCCTCCGCCCCCATCCTCCTCCCCCCCCATCCTCCTCCCCCCCCCCATCCTCCTCCCCCCCACCCCCCATCCTCCCCCCCCCATCCTCCCCCCCCATCCTGCCCCCCCCCATCCTCCCCCACCATCCTCCTCCCCCATCCTCCCCCCCATCCTCCTCCCCCATCCTCCCCCCCATCCTCCTCCCCCATCCTCCCCCCCATCCTCCTCCCCCCCCTAACCCCCATCCTCCCCCTCCCATCCTCCCCCCTCCCATCCTCCCCCCTCCCATTCTCCCCCCTCCCATCCTCCCCCCTCCCATTCTCCCCGCCCCCCCCCACCCCCTCCCCCCCCTACCCCCATCCTCCCCCTTCCCCCCCTCCCCCCATCCTCCCCCTTCCCCCCCCTCCCCCCATCCTCCCCCATCCTCCCCCCTCCCCCCATCCTCCCCCCTATCCTCCCCCCTCCCCCCATCCTCCCCCCTCCCCCCCATCCTCCCCCCTCCCCCCCATCCTCCCCCCTCCCCCCAGCCTCCCCCCTCCCCCCCATCCTCCCCCTCCCCCCATCCTCCCCCCTCCCCCCCATCCTCCCCCCTCCCCCCCATCCTCCCCCTTCCCCCCCATCCTCCCCCCTCCCCCCCATCCTCCCCCCTCCCCCCCATCCTCCCCCCTCCCCCCATCCTCCCCCCTCCCCCCCATCCTCCCCGCTCCCCCCCATCCTCCCCCCTCCCCCCCCCATCCTCCCCCCTCCCCCCCATCCTCCCCCCTCCCCCCCATCCTCCCCCCTCCCCCCATCCCTCCCCCCTCCCCCCCATCCTCCCCCCTCCCCCCCATCCTCCCCCCTCCCCCCCATCCTCCCCCCTCCCCCCCATCCTCCCCCCTCCCCCCCATCCTCCCCCCTCCCCCCCATCCTCCCCCTCCCCCCCATCCTCCCCCTCCCCCCCATCCTCCCCCTCCCCCCCATCCTCCCCCTCCCCCCCATCCTCCCCCTCCCCCCCATCCTCCCCCTCCCCCCCATCCCCCCCATCTTCCCCCCTCCCCCCATCCTCCCCCCTCCCCCCATCCTCCCCCCATCCTCCCCCCTCCACCCCATCCTCCCTCCCCATCCTCCTCCCCTCCTTCCCCATCCTCCCCCCTCCCCCCCATCCTACCCCCCTCCCCCACATCCTACCCCCCTCCCCCCCATCCTACCACCCTACCCCCCTCCCCCCATCTTCCCCCCCCAGCCTCCCCACCCCCCCTCCCCACCCCCTCCCTCCCCAACTCCCCCCGCTCCTCCCCACCTCCCCCCGCTCCTCCCCACCTCCCCCCGCTCCTCCCCACCTCCCCCCCGCTCCTCCCCACCTCCCCCCGCTCCTCCCCACCTCCCCCCCGCTCCTCCCCACCTCCCCCCCGCTCCTCCCCACCTCCCCCCGCTCCTCCCCACCTCCTCCCCACCTCCTCCCCACTCCTCCCCACCTCCCTCCCCCCCTCCTCCCTACCTCCACCCCTCCTCCCCACCCCCCTCCCCTCCTCCCCACCTCCCTCCCCTCCTCCCCACCTCCCTCCCCCCTCCTCCTCCCTCCTCCCCCCCATCCTCTCCCCAACCCCCATCCCCCCTCCCGCCCATCCTCCCCCCTACCCCCATCCCCCCTCCCGCCCATCCTCCCCCATCCTCCCCCCCTCCCCCATCCTCCCCCATCCTCCCCTCCTCCCCACATCCCCCATCCTCCCCCCCCCATCCTCCCCCCCATCCTCCCCCCCATCCTCGGCCCCCACTCCCCCAACCTCACACCCCCATTCTGCCCCCCACCTACACCCCATCCTTCCCCCCCCATTCTCCTCCCCCCTCCCCCCATTCTCCTCCCCCCTCCCCCCATTCTCCTCCCCCCTCCCCCCATTCTCCTCCCCCCTCCCCCCATTCTCCTCCCCCCTCCCTCCTCCCCCCTCCCCCCATCCTACCCCCCTTCCCCCCCATCCTCCCCCCTTCCCCCCCATCCTCCCCCCCTCCCCCCCATATCTTCCCCCCCCATCTTCCCCCCCCATCTTCCCCCCCATCCTCCCCCCCATCCCCCCCCATCCTCCCCCCCATCCCCCCCCCCCTCCCCCCCATCCTCCCCCCCCCTCCCCCCCATCCTCCCCCCATCCCCCCCTCCCCCCCATCCTCCCCCCATCCCCCCCATCCTCACCCCCCTCCCGCCCATCCTCACCCCCTCCCGCCCATCCTCACCGCCCTCCCGCCCATCCTCACCGCCCTCCATCCTCCCCCCTCCCCCCCATCCTCCCCCCTCCTCCCCCACCCTCCCCCCTCCTCCCCCACATCTTCCCCCCCTCCCCCCCATCCTCCCCCCCTCCCCCCCATCCTCCTCCCCATCCTCCTCCCCCCCATCCTCCTCCCCCCCCAATCCTCCTCCCCCCAATCCTCCTCCCCCCCCAATACTCCTCCCCCCCATCCTCCTCCCCCCCCATCCTCCTCCCCCCCCATCCTCCTCCTCCCCTCCCATCCTCTCCCACCCCCATCCTCCCCCCCCGCCCATCCACACCCCCCCATTCTCCCCCCCCATCCTCCACCCCATACTCCCCCCCATACTCCCCCCCTCATCCTCGCCCCCATCCCCCCCCATCCCCGCCCCTCCCCCCATCCCCGCCCCTCCCCCCATCCCCGTCCCTCCCCCCATCCTTCCCCCACCCCTCCCCCCATCCTCCCCCCACCCCCCCATCCTTCCCCCTGCCCCCCATCCTTCCCCCTCCCCCCATCCTTCCCCCCCCCACCCCTCCCCCCATCCTCCCCCCACCCCCCATCCTTCCCCCTGCCCCCCATCCTTCCCCCTCCCCCCATCCTTCCCCCTCCCCCCCGTCCTTCCCCCTCCCCCCCGTCCTTCCCCCTCCCCCCCGTCCTTCCCCCTCCCCCCCGTCCTTCCCCCTCCCCCCCGTCCTTCCCCCTCCCCCCGTCCTTCCCCCTCCCCCCCGTCCTTCCCCCTCCCCCCCGTCCTTCCCCCTCCCCCCCGTCCTTCCCCCTCCCCCCCGTCCTTCCCCCTCCCCCCCGTCCTTCCCCCTCCCCCCCGTCCTTCCCCCTCCCCCCCGTCCTTCCCCCTCCCCCCCGTCCTTCCCCCTCCCCCCCGTCCTTCCCCCTCCCCCCCGTCCTTCCCCCTCCCCCCGTCCTTCCCCCTCCCCCCGTCCTTCCCCCTCCCCCCGTCCTTCCCCCTCCCCCCGTCCTTCCCCCTCCCCCGTCCTTCCCCCTCCCCCCGTCCTTGCCCCTCCCCCCGTCCCTCCCCCGTCCTTCCCCCTCCCCCCGTCCTTCCCCCTCCCCCCGTCCTTCCCCCTCCCCCCCGTCCTTCCCCCCTCCCCCCGTCCTTCCCCCTCCCCCCGTCCTTCCCCCTCCCCCCCGTCCTTCCCCCTCCCCCCCGTCCTTCCCCCTCCCCCCCGTCCTTCCCCCTCCCCCCGTCCTTCCCCCTCCCCCCCGTCCTTCCCCCGTCCTTCCCCCTCCCCCGTCCTTCCCCCTCCCCCCGTCCTTCCCCCTCCCCCCGTCCTTCCCCCTCCCCCCGTCCTTCCCCCTCCCCCAGTCCTTCCCCCTCCCCTCGTCCTTCCCCCTCCCCCCGTCCTTCCCCCTCCCCCCGTCCTTCCCCCTCCCCCCGTCCTTCCCCCTCCCCCCGTCCTTCCCCCTCCCCCCGTCCTTCCCCATCCCCCCGTCCTTCCCCCTCCCCCCGTCCTTCCCCCTCCCCCCGTCCTTCCCCCTCCCCCCGTCCTTACCCCTCCCCCCATCCTTACCCCTCACCGCCATCCTTACCCCTCCCCCACATCCTACCCCCCTCCCCCCCATCCTACCACCCTACCCCCCTCCCCCCATCTTCCCCCCCCCAGCCTCCCCACCCCCTCCCTCCCCAACTCCCCCCCGCTCCTCCCCACCTCCCCCCCGCTCCTCCCCACCTCCCCCCCTCCTCCCCACCTCCCGACCCTCCTCCCCACCTCCTCCCCCCTCCTCCCCACCTCCCTCCCCCCTCCTCCCTACCTCCCCCCCTCCTCCCCACCTTCCTCCCCACCTCCCCCCCTCCTCCCCACCTCCCTCCCCCCTCCTCCCCCCTCCTCCCTCCTCCTCCTCCCCACCTCCCCCCATCCTCTCCCCTACCCCCATCCCCCCTCCCGCCCATCCTCCCCCCCTCCCCCATCCTCCCCCCTTCCCCATCCCCCCCCTCCCCCCCCTCCCCCATCCTCCCCCCTCCCCCATCCTCCCCCATCCTCCCCCCATCCTCCCCCCCCATCCTCCCCCCTCCCCCCATCCTCGGCCCCCACTCCCCCCAACCTCACACCCCCATTCTGCCCCCCACCTACACCCCATCTTTCCCCCCCCATTCTCCTCCCCCCTCCCCCCATTCTCCTCCCCCCTCCCCCCATCCCTCCTCCCCCCTCCCCCCCCATCCTCCCCCCCCTCCCCCCCATCCCCCCCCTCCCCCCCATCCTCCCCCCCCTCCCCCCCATCCTCCCCCACTTCCCCCCCATCCTCCCCCCCTTCCCCCCCCTTCCCCCCATATCTTCCCCCCCTCCCCCCCATATCTTCCCCCCCCTCCCCCCCATATCTTCCCCCCCATCTTCCCCCCCCATCTTCCCCCCCCATCTTCCCCCCCATCCTCCCCCCATCCCCCCCCCCATCCTCACCCCCCTCCCGCCCATCCTCACCGCCCCCATCCTCCCGCCCATCCTCACCGCCCCCATCCTCCCCCCTCCATCCTCCCCCCTCCATCCTCCCCCCTCCTCCCCCACATCTTCCCCCCCTCCCCCCATCCTCCCCCCCATCCTCCTCCCCCCCATCCTCCTCCCCCCCAATCCTCCTCCCCCCCCAATACTCCTCCCCTCCCATCCTCTCCCACCCCCATCCTCCCCCCGCCCATCCTCACCCCCCTCCCGCCCATCCTCACCGCCCTCCATCCTCCCCCTCCCCCCATCCTCCCCCCCTCCTCCCCCACATCTTCCCCCCCTCCCCCCATCCTCCCACCCATCCTCCTCCCCCCCCCAATCCTCCTCCCCCTCCATCCTCCCCCCTCCCCCCCATCCTCCCCCCCCTCCTCCCCCACCCTCCCCCCTCCTCCCCCACATCTTCCCCCCCCTCCCCCCCCATCC